>NW_025953371.1:0-232940 GCF_018812025.1 Megalobrama amblycephala
ACAAGGCTGATCACATGGATGTGACTATTGTGATTCAAAGTCATAGCGCCACCAACTGGAAGCAGAAAATGTGTCACTTTCAGCATACATTGAGATCACCCTCTTATTTTTACCTGATTTGCTTCAAAAATTCATCAGAATAATGTTAAAACTTGGCACATGTAATCCTTTGAAAATGGGCAGGAGGAGGGGCTCTATAGTGGCACCTTGTAGTGCAGCAAATGTGGAGTGAATTTGACATAGTCCTTTGATGTTTAACCGTTTTAAGTGCCTATTGCCCGCTGTGCACAGTTGCCCTGAAGCCACCGGGTGGCGGTGCACCGGGCTGGGCCCGCCATCGCTGCTCGCAGCTATATTTAGGCCCAAGCCAAGAAATGGCGAAGGGCCTCTTGTTCTTCTAAGGATTATTATTATTTTTTTTAATTTTTTTTTTAATTTTTTTTCCGTCTTCTGGGGCTTTTGGGGGCCTTAACATGCTCAAAAACTCCAGAAAATTTGCACACACATTGGAATCTGCGGCCATTAGGACGCCGCAGAGGCTGGTACCCGGGCGTGGCAGGGGGGCTCGACAGCGCCCCCTTGAAAAAAGTCTGAAAATTTGGTTCATATATTAAACACGCTTGCACGTATTAGTATGAAACTCGGTACACATATAGACCTCATCGGGCCGAACAACTTTCGTACTCTAAGTTAAACGCCACACCAACAGGAAGTCAGCTATTAAGGGTTGTTTGAAAAACGCATGCTCTGGAATTTGATATACTCCTCCTAGGCGATTAATCCGATCACCACCAAACTCGGTCAGCATGAAGACAAGACATTGATGATTAAAATTGCCAGCGGATTTTTGATATCTCGAACGGTTTGGCCGTGGCGAGCAACGAATTTTATGGCGAGAAAATGAAACAGGAAATGTGTTATAACGTCTGCATACATATATTGATCTTTATGAAACTTCACGAGTGTGTTGGTTGTAGTAGTCTGATCACATGGATGTGACTATTGTGAGTCAAAGTTATAGCGCCACCAACTGGCAGCAGGAAGTGTATCACTTTTTGAAATGCTTTGAGATCACCCTCTTATTTTACCTAATTTGCTTCAAACTTCATCAGTGTAATGTCAATACATAGCAGATGTAGACCTATGACAGGATTTTTGATATTTGAAATATTGTTGCCATGGCAACAGGTCAAACTGTAATAATATTCTTGAGTGTTTTTGAGGCTCTTAACATGCTTCAAATTGCATGAAACTCGACACACACATCAATATTGTCAACCAGTAGACATGGACAAAGCCATAGAAATGGGCGTGGTGGAGGGGCTCAGTAGCGCCACCTTTTGATAAAAGTGGGGGGGTTAGTTTTTCCTACAGTCACCAAACTCGGTACACATATTGCTCTCATCAAGCCGGACAATTTTTTTAATTTACATTCATTAGCTCCGACCAACAGGAAGTCGGCTATTTTTGTTTGAATGTTAATTTTTTGAAAAAACAGGCTATGAATTTTATACTACTACTCCTACAGGGTTTATCCAATTTACACCAAGCTTTTTTTAACTTGTTGCTAACACATTGAAGTTGTTTAATTGCAGACGGATTTTGGATATCTCAAAACGGTTTGGCCGTGGCGAGGCAACGAATTTATGGCGAGAACAAGGAAACAGGAAATGTGTTATAACGTCTGCATACATATATTGATCTTTATGAAACTTCACGAGTGTGTTGGTTGTAGTAGTCTGATCACATGGATTGACTATTGTGAGTCAAAGTTATAGCGCCACCAACTGGCAGCAGGAAGTGTATCACTTTTTGAAATGCTTTGAGATCACCCTCTTATTTTTACCTAATTTGCTTCAAACTTCATCAGTGTAATGTCAATACATAGCAGATGTAGACCTATGACAGGATTTTTGATATTTGAAATATTGTTGCCATGGCAACAGGTCAAACTGTAATAATATTCTTGAGTGTTTTTGAGGCTCTTAACATGCTTCAAATTGCATGAAACTCGACACACACATCAATATTGTCAACCAGTAGACATGGACAAAGCCATAGAAATGGGCGTGGTGGAGGGGCACAGTAGCGCCACCTTTTGACAAAAGTGGGGGGGTTAGTTTTTCCTACAGTCACCAAACTCGGTACACATATTGTTCTCATCAAGCCGGACAATTTTCTAATTTACATTCATTAGCTCCGACCAACAGGAAGTCGGCTATTTTTGTTTGAATGTTAATTTTTTGAAAAAACAGGCTATGAATTTTATACTACTACTCCTACAGGGTTTATCCAATTTACACCAAGCTTTTTTTAACTTGTTGCTAACACATTGAAGTTGTTTAATTGCAGACGGATTTTGGATATCTCAAACGGTTTGGCCGTGGCGAGGCAACGAATTTATGGCGAGAACAAGGAAACAGGAAATGTGTTATAACGTCTGCATACATATATTGATCTTTATGAAACTTCACGAGTGTGTTGGTTGTAGTAGTCTGATCACATGGATGTGACTATTGTGAGTCAAAGTTATAGCGCCACCAACTGGCAGCAGGAAGTGTATCACTTTTTGAAATGCTTTGAGATCACCCTCTTATTTTTACTAATTTGCTTCAAACTTCATCAGTGTAATGTCAATACATAGCAGATGTAGACCTATGACAGGATTTTTGATATTTGAAATATTGTTGCCATGGCAACAGGTCAAACTGTAATAATATTCTTGAGTGTTTTTGAGGCTCTTAACATGCTTCAAATTGCATGAAACTCGACACACACATCAATATTGTCAACCAGTAGACATGGACAAAGCCATAGAAATGGGCGTGGTGGAGGGGCACAGTAGCGCCACCTTTTGACAAAAGTGGGGGGTTAGTTTTTCTACAGTCACCAAACTCGGTACACATATTGTTCTCATTAAGCCAGACAATTTTCTAATTTACATTCATTAGCTCCGACCAACAGGAAGTCGGCTATTTTTGTTTGAATGTTAATTTTTTTTAAAAACAGGCTATGAATTTTATACTACTACTCCTACAGGGTTTATCCAATTTACACCAAGCTTTTTTAACTTGTTGTTAACACATTGAAGTTGTTTAATTGCAAACGGATTTTGGATATCTCAAACGGTTTGGCCGTGGCGAGGCAACGAATTTATGGCAAGAAAAGGGAAACAAAGTGTTATAACTTCTGCATACATTAATTGATTTTGATGAAACTTCGGCTTAGTCTTCGGTGTTCAAGGCTGATCACATGGATGTGACTATTGTGATTCAAAGTCATAGCGCCACCAACTGGAAGCAGAAAATGTGTCACTTTCAGCATACTTTGAGATCACCCTCTATTTTTACCTGATTTGCTTCAAAATTCATCAGAATAATGTTAAAACTTGGCACATGTAATCCTTTGAAATGGGCAGGGAGGAGGGCTCTATAGCGGCACCTTGTAGTGCAGTAAATGTGGAGTGAATTTGACATAGTCCTTTGATGTTTAACCGTTTTAAGTGCCTATTGCCCGCTGTGCACAGTTGCCCTGAAGCCACCGGGGTGGCGGTGCCACCGGGCTTGGGCCCGCCATCGCTGCTCGCAGCTATATTTATTATTATTATTTTTTTCTTCCGACTATTCGGGCAATTTTGGGGCCCTTACCATGCTCGAAAACTCATGAAACTTTGCACATACATTGGAACCCGCGGCCATCAGGGCCGGGCAGAAGCTGGTACCCGGGCGTGGCAGGAGGGCTCGTCAGCGCCCCCTTGAACAGGGTCCGAAATTTTGGTCTATATATCAAACACGCTTGCACATATAAGTATAAAACTCAGTACACATATAGACATCATCGGGCCAAACAACTTTCGTACTCTAAGTTATACGTCACCTCAACAGGAAGTAAGCTATTACGGGTTGTTTGAAAACACATGCTCTGGAATTTGATATACTCCTCCTAGGCGATTAATCCGATCACCACCAAACTCGGTCAGCATGAAGTCAAGACACTGATGATGAAAAATTGCCAGCGGATTTTTGATATCTCAAACGGTTTGGCCGTGGCGAGGCAACGAATTTTATGGCGAGAAAAGGGAAACAGGAAGTGTGTTATAACTTCTGCATACATTGATTGATGTTTATGAAACTTCAGCGGTGTGTTCGTTATAGGAGTCTGATCACATGGATGTGACTATTGTGAGTCAAGTTTATAGCGCCACCAACTGGCAGCAAGAAGTGTGTCACTTTCAAAATGCATTGAGTTCACTCTGTTATGTTTACCTGATTTGCTTCAAACTTCATCAGTGTAATGTCAATACACAGCAGATGTAGACCTGTGACAGGATTCTTGATATTTGAAATATTGTTGCCATGGCAACACATCAAACTTTAATAATATTCTTGAGTGTTTTTGAGGCTCTTAACATCCTTCAAATTGCATGAAACTCGATACACACATCAATATTGTCAACCAGTAGACATGGACAAAGCCATAGAAATGGGCGTGGTGGAGGGGCTCAGTAGCGCCACCTTTTGACAAAAGTGAGGGGTTCGTTTTTCCTACAGTCACCAAACTCGGTACACATATTGTTCTCATCAAGCCGGACAATTTTCTAATTTACACTCATTAGCTCCGACCAACAGGAAGTCAGCTATTTTTGTTTGAATGTGGATTTTTGAAAAAACAGGCTATGAATTTTATACTACTACTCTACAGGGTTTATACAATTTACACCAAACTTTTTCAACTTGGTGCTAACACATTAAAGTTGTTTAATTGCAAACGGATGTTGGATATCTCAAGCGGTTTGGCCGTGGCGAGGCAATGAATTTATGGCAAGAAAAGGGAAACAAAGTGTTATAACTTCTGCATACATTAATTGATTTTGATGAATCTTCGGCTGTGTCTTCGTTCTACAAGGCTGATCACATAGATGTGACTATTGTGAGTCAAAGTTATAGCGCCACCAACTGGCAGCAGGAAATGTGTTACTTTCAGCATGCTTTGAGATCACCATCTTATGTTTACCCTATTTGCTTCAAACTTCATTTAAATAATGTCAAAAACATGTCAGATGTAGACCTTTGAAAAGAATTGTGATATCTCAAACACAGTTGCCTTGGCAACGCATCAACTTTTATATTGGTTTTGAATGCTTTTGAGACTCTTAGCATGCTTCAAATTGTTTGAAACTCCACACACACATCAGGATTGTTAGCCAGTAGACATGGGCAAAGCCTTAGAAACGGGCAGGGAGGAGGGGCTCTATAGCGCTACCTTGCAGTGCAGTAAATGTGGAGTGAATTTGACAGTCCTTTTATGCTTAACTGTTTTAAATGCCCATTGCCCGCCATGCACAGTTGCCCTGAAGCCACAGGGGTGGCGGTGCCACCGGCTTTGGCCCGTCATCGCTACTCGCAGCTATATTTATTATTATTATTATTTATTTGTTTTTTTTCTTTTCTTTTTTTTTTTTCTTTCTCTCTTCTTTGTATAATTAAATGAAATTAACTTGAGAATTGGAGTTTGTTTATTGTAACTGGTGGCTTTAGAGCTATCTGGGGAAATATTTAAATTTGACAGTCTTTGCTGTCTGGCGCCCGAACAAAAAATATATATTTGAGGTTTAAAGTGTACAGCTGGGTGTCGCCACCGTTACAGCATAACACACAGAAATTTGGGAATTTGAGTTATTGAATTTGCAAAATGTGCATTACAAATGATCAAAAACTTTAGAAAACACATTTGGATGAACAATTGAATTTATATGTATTTCCTAGTCTAAAATGATCTCACAATGAAGCCTTGGCAGCATGTGACCTACAGTAACACGTGCTCATGTCTCCTTCACTCTCCTTACATCTCATTTTAATTTTATTGGCTGAAGGGGATGTCACAATAACACTAAAGTGTTTTTTTTTTTTTTTTTTTTGGTAGAATATTATTATTATATTTTAAAAGTAATTTTCTCTTTGTCATTTATAAATGATGATACACTATGTCATAAAAGTTGAGCTCATAAAAGTGCAGCTAAATCTGTTAGAAATCAGAATTATTTAGTGTCTTAAATTTTAGTGACTGTCTGAATAAGAATATGGAACATGTTTGTCACATTCTAATGGAACCTTTTCAACAGGTTTCTCTCCAGTTTTTATCTGGATCTCTTTGGCTTCTGAATGATACAAGACATCACACAGGTTTCAGCACCATGGATAGAGAAATTAAACTGATTGATCTGTGTCATCTGGACATGTATACAAAAGTAAATACCAAAGTAAATTTTCAACATGATCATGTGATCAGAAGGAATTTTTGTGGCTTTATCAAGTATGTTTGGTGGTGAGAGAACATCATCTGCATTTCATTAACTTTGGCAAATAATTTATCTGTACAGGTGAGAACATCTGACAACCAAATATTGCAACATTGTTGTCTGTCATTTGTTCCTGTGAAAGTGGAACAAAAAATGCAAATTAAATATATATTTTAAAACTACATACATTAAAGGAAAACATTTAATTTTGTTTGCAGTACTGTATGTGGATTATGGTAATTTATGTTTTAAGTTCAGACAAATTATTTCACTCCTCATTTCAATTTATTGTATTCATTTCATTTTATTGAAAATTTGTCAATATTTGTATAAAACCGTAACATGTAACATGAAGCTAAAAAAAAAAAAAAAAAAAAAAAAAAAAAACAGTAACATAACAGACAGGTCATTGGAGCCCAGACTGACAGAAGACAAAAAGTCATAAACAAAATACCATCAACAAAGACCAACTGTAATACAGATTAATGATTAAAATCTGCTTTTGCCTCCTTTGAAGGGTAAATGCTCAGACCGGCGCTCTAGTTGGAAGTGATAGTCTTGTCGATCCAGGAGCGCAGTTGGGAGATGCGGGCGTATACTCCTGGGTAAGCAGTGCTACAAATGCTGGTGCCCCAGGACACAGACCCCACCAGACTCCAGACTCCGTTACTCTCACACACCAGAGGACCACCAGAATCACCCTGTGGGAAACACACAGACACAAACACACATTTGAGATTGAAACAGCAGCAACATTGATATGGGAATGTTTTTGTCTTGATCCGTCTTCATATACCTGGCAAGATGAGGATCCAGAGGCTCCAGCACAGATCATGGCATCAGTGATTCTGCTCTGACCCCAGATCTGCCTGCACACAGCAGGACTCATGATGGGCAGACCTGTCTGCTGCAGGATTGGAGGACTCGCTGAAAAAAAGAGAAGGAAACATCAGAAAGGCTGTTCAAATTCATGTGAAGGGAAAAAAAAAAAAAATATACGAGAGTAATTTTTACAATTTGTCCATGTCTAACAGGCAGCTTACATGTGATGGCAGTTCTGCCCCATCCAGTGGTGAAACAGCGGGTTCCAGGCAGGATGTTGATGGTTGATGGAGCCAGACATACAGGAGAGATACGGGGAGTGAAGACAACTGGAGACGCAAGTTTCAGCAATGCAATGTCATTGGTGAATGTGGTGGTGCTGTAGAGCGGATGGGTGATGACCTGCACATTCAGAAAGGACCAAAAAAGATGGACCGTTACTGGTGGAAGCTGAAGGTAATCTAATATAGAAGCATGTTTTATTTCTTCTTGTCATCTTAACCCTTTTATGCATGTTATCCTTCTTCCCTTCAGCATGAATGGAAGTTTGGGAATATGGTACAGTTATTTTCTTTCCTATGCTCAATTTTAAATGCATAAATCTATTTAAACTATCATGTAGATGTCTTCAAAGCTGACAGACATGGACCAAAAGCTGAACTAGAGATAATTTGACTAATACCTATTTCCCCACTTAATTCAATTCAACAGCTAGAGAAACTTCTTGTTTGGATAAACTTTCAAACAACAAGTTATTTAAAATGATAATAATGGATTCATAATGAACATTCATAATGCATATTATTTGTATTGTTTTTATTGTTCTCTTCCAGTGATTTCTTGTTTTATTATTGTCAAGTTAAGTGAACTCACCATTATTTATATAGCACTTCATATAATATTGATCACAGTCATAAACAGAAAAATAACTGAATCAATGATGCAAACTTCATCCAATATAAGACAAATTCAAATTCTGCTGTAAATCAGCTCTAAAAAGACAATAGTGTCATTATTCAGCACATGTCAGTTCAGTGTTGATTCAGTTCAATTCAGTTGTGTGAAAAAGCAGAAATGAAGCAACAATTAAAAAGTGTTCAGTTATTGAACACTTAAATATATGAGTTGATCTTTCATTTTGATATTCATTTCTGAAATCATTCAACATTTTTACCTTGGAAACAAGTTTGACCTGGATGGGTTCAACATTGGAGCCACGATCATGTTCTCCAAGAATGACACGATGATAGCCGACCCTAAAAAGAGAGAGATAAAGACAAAACTAACTGTAAAAAGACAAGAGCAACAGCATCTATTAAGCGCTATTTTATGTGACGTTTGTCAGATTGAAGACTCTTACGTGACAGCGCAGTGAGCAGCAGTGAGAACCCAGTTCTGGTTGATCAGGGATCCACCGCAGAAGTGGAATCCGTTGGGTAGCTGTTTCAGAGGTAAATGCATTGAAAACATGACATATACTCTTTGAACAAATCAGGCAAATGCATGATAAAAGCCGGCCAATACACAGTTACCTGGAGAGAGACCTGCCAGGGCCAAGAACCAGAGATGGCATTCTGTCCGTTCACAATCCTGCTACCAATCGTCTGTGGCTTAATCGCCGGCACTCCACAACCTGTTGATAAAGAACAGAAGTTCATGACACAAGAATGATGCTCTTTATTTAGGTTTTGTATTTTGTAAATATATATATTCACCCATCAATTTTCTTGCAAACTTCTAAAGAAGACACTTACCCAGAGCAGAGGCCACCAGGGCAAGGCAGGTGATGGTGAAGATCATGATGTAGATGAGCTTGTGATGTCTCACTGTTGTGTCTAGGTGCTCTCTCTTGCTTTTATATCATTTACAGCAGCTGCTAAATCTGGGAAGTGATCGAGGTCCATCCCAGCAGCTCAAATGACCTGAGAACTGAGGAATGTTGACATCTGTTATCGCTGGAGACAATCTGCATCTGCACCTGAAGGTGTTTATGACGACTGTTCCTTTGAAAAGCATCATACTTCCTCTGTCATTGTTGGGAAATTTTTCTGATGGGAAAGAGTTTTTGTGGTTGTTTGTTGTGAGCTTTTCTTTATTGTATGTAAAGTGTCTCCATGAATAATAAAAAAATAGTGTTTCTGAAAAACTCACAGTAAATTAGTGGCTTTACCATGAAGATTTTGACCGGCTGAAAATTCCTTAATCAACCTGGCAAGACATTTAAGGCAGTGATGCTGAAGAAAAAGACAGTAAAATTGTGTGATTATGTCACACTGTGATTAGATAAGCTGTTAGAACTGAGAGGAAGTCAAACTAAAAATTCTTATTGTTCATCAACCAGTTGAATAAGTTTCAAGTCATCCCAGTTACCGGAGAGAGTGTTGCGCAACTGTGTGTTTTTCTGCAACTTCATTACATTTACTTTTTGAAAGCATTATATTAAACTCTCTACTGATACAAAATAAAAATAAAATGTGTCACATACATTTAATACAGTAATGCCATTTTTTATTTATTCATATGTTTTTTAATTTAATTTCTTTCTTTATTGGTATGTTTGTTTGTTTATTTGTTGGCGAGACACCTCAGGTGTATAGGGTAAAAAAAAAAAATAATAGATATCACCATACTTCCCCAGCTGATTGATTACATTAAAAATTACAAACATTTGTTGTATTGCAAGTTTTCAAAAATGGTATGTTTAAATATGAAAATGAGGCGTTATCTAATGAAATATGTGCTAATTTGCATAAATCTCAAGAACAAAAATCTGAATATTGGATGACGTCAAGTTCAAAATTCTCATTTAATTTTTTGGACATATTAAATACAACGTTTTTTACAGAGGGAATTTTGGATATCTCTTTTTATCACTCTATAAATCAGAAAATACTATCAACAGCCAGAAAAAAAAAAAAATAGGAATAAAATGTATAAAATCAGGCAAATTATATATCAACAAATCCCTATGTAAAAACCTTCAGAAAATAGACAGGAATAAAACTGTAAAGTTTGATGTATGTAAGTTCTGCTGAAGTGGAGATTTCTGACTGAGGGCAGGAGAAAAAACTCATTTTGAGAAAACGGCCTTTAAAGATATTTACTGTAATTGAAATCTACAGACGTAAAAAGATAAAGTGCTATAAAATATACACTTAAAAGTGTAATTTGGATGTTTTCTTTCCACCAGTCTGAAATAACACTTTATGAAAAGCCAAAAAGCTCAAAATCTCAAAATTGACAGATGCCTGAAAAAACTGCGTTTTTGCCTGTAGTGTACCCCCTTAAGAACAGAATAATTGTTGGCAAGTTGCAATCATAGCCTTGGCATTTTGTACTGATCACTTACATATACCACATCTATCGGCTCTCTGTCCACTTATTGAGCATCATAAGAATGAGGATAATAAATTAACAAAATAATAAAATCATAATGGTGCTAATTAGTGGTAAGCACACAGTAGTAGTACATTAAGCTACATTATGATTTTTCCATTTTCAGTTTTGAATAATGGCTTTTATTAGTGATATTTGTATCATATTAAACACAGATTGCTTACATTGTGTTACGACCGTCTACAGCCAGCCGTAACAGAAATGAATGTGTGCTCACTCACAAACATAATATCAAACAAAAATAGATTTAATAAAATTATAGTGAAACCCAGGAACAAAGGGACCAAAGGGACACAAATTCCCTAACTCCCTTAAACTAAAACAAAGAACAAACATATGCAAAAGAAATGGTGTCACACTCCTTACTTCCCTTAAAGTGAATATTTACAAATAATATTTACACAATGTAACAGAAAACAAAAGTAATCCTAAGAATAAATCAAATGGAACAAAAGCAAGTTTTTCCAAGCACACACAATCACAGAGGAAACCAAGACAGAGCAAAACAAATGGCACACATTAGGCCTCCATTGAGTGTTTGGGGAGGTCTTTTTCACTGGAACCAGGACAAGACCAATCAGGATCTCTGCTGGCTTGATTGCATGCCACACCTTCTCCTGCACAATCACACTCAGAAACACAACATACACATACTTCTAAAAGACACCTGGGGCCCGTTTTAGAAAAGAGGTTTAGTGAAAACTCTGAGTATGTTAACCCTGAAATGAGGGAAACTCTGGGTTTTCCGTTTCAGAATGGGAGGTATGTCAAACCCGGGAAAGCAGGTTAAGTCAAGCCTGTTTCTGAAAGAGAGGTAACTTATAATCAGACTCAGTTACCATGGTAACTTACTCTGTGAACCTAACCTGGGGTGAGTTTCCCGAAAGCATCGTTAGTGAACCATGGTCGTTAGTCCCATTGAACTCTATTGGTAACGACGGAACTTGCGACCATAGTTCGCTTTGGGAAACGCACCCCTGGTCGGGAGCAGGTTTTCTTTGGTAAACCCAGAGTTTCTTTCGGTCTCCTCCCCCTTTTTAAAGTGCAAGTGATGTTTAAATAGTTCACTCATTCATTCACATTGCAAAAAGGCTTTTCATACGGAGTATTTTTTGTCCTTTTTCAAGTACAAATATCTAAAATATCTATTGTTTGCTGTGGGGATCTAAATTAAGTGCATTTTACTTAACTCCTTCCAGTTCCGACGTACCGCCGGCGTCCCATTGAGTCCCCAAGTGGTTAACCCCTTAGCATTCCAGTCAAATTTGTCTAAAACGCCTGAGAAAAGGCATACCCAAAATAAATTGCTTACTGTTCTTGAACTTTTTGGAGTCTATGCATGGTTTTGGTATCTTTTGAAAGGTGACACTCTGAGGTTTGTTCCTAAATAGTCAGAATCACTGTAAGTCTTACTGGTATTGAGTAATAGAATTTGGAACACACTGTAAAATGGAAAAAAATATTCCGCCTACTTTTTTTTTTGTAAACAGATGGCTGCAGATGACTACAGATGGCAGCTATTAGCTGGAAAACACAACAGGATCACAGCCTGAAGCCTTACCAAGCTCCATTTCAAATTTGATAAAAATATCTTAGAAAATGAGTGTTTTACACATGTTTATTTGAGTTTATGTCTAGGCGCTCCCCAAAAAAAGCCACTTGGAGACTCCAAATGGCCCTTTGGAACCATCAACATATAAAAGGCTGTTATTCTTCAATGCTTTAATGTACAGTCATAATTTTGGGCTCTAATGAAAGGTTACACTTAGAGCTACTCTATCCCTATCCAGATTTACTGTCAATAATTGCTGACACACAGTAACTGAAGCATAAACACATTATAGTGTTTCTTCAATTCTTGAAACTAAATTTTGTCCAAATAAAGATACAAAAGTGCTATGGTATTAAAACACTTTATTATTAGAACACACTATATATCTCAAACTATTTACAAATTTTATAATTATATTTCTTAGATGTTGTTGGCAACATGCCACACATTATGATAACCGCGATTTGGCACAAAGGCTATATATCTCACACTATTATACAGGTGCTGGTCATATAATTAGAATATCATCAAAAAGTTGATTTATTTCACTAATTCCATTCAAAAAATGAAACTTGTATATTATATTCATTCATTACACACAGATTGATATATTTCAAATGTTTATTTCTTTTAATTTTGATGATTATAACTGACAACTAAGGAAAACCCCAAATTCAGTATCTCAGAAAATTAGAATATTACTTAAGACCAATACAAAGAAAGGATTTTTAGAAATCTTGAAAAGTATGAACATGAAAAGTATGAGCATGTACAGCACTCAATACTTAGTTGGGGCTCCTTTTGCCTGAATTACTGCAGCAATGCGGCGTGGCATGGAGTCGATCAGTCTGTGGCGCTGCTCAGGTGTTATGAGAGCCCAGGTTGCTCTGATATTGGCCTTCAGCTCTTCTGCATTGTTGGGTCTGGCATATCGCATCTTCCTCTTCACAATACCCATAGATTTTCTATGGGGTTAAGGTCAGGCGGGTTTGCTGGCCAATTAAGAACAGGGATACCATGGTCCTTAAACCAGGTACTGGTAGCTTTGGCACTGTGTGCAGGTGCCAAGTCCTGTTGGAAAATGAAATCTGCATCTCCATAAAGTTGGTCAGCAGCAGGAAGCATGAAGTGCTCTAAAACTTCCTGGTATATGGCTGTGTTGACCTTGGACCTCAGAAAACACAGTGGACCAACACCAGCAGATGACATGGCACCCCAAACCATCCACTGACTGTGGAAACTTTACACTGGACCTCAAATAACAAGGATTGTGTGCCTCTCCTCTCTTCCTCCAGACTCTGGGTCCCTGATTTCCGAAGGAAATGCAAAATTTACTTTCATCAGAGAACATAACTTTGGACCACTCAGCAGCAGTCCAGTCCTTTTTGTCTTTAGCCCAGGCGAGACACTTCTGAAGCTGTCTGTTGTTCAAGAGTGGCTTGACACAAGGAATGCGACAGCTGAAACCCATGTCTTGGATACGTCTGTGCGTAGTGGTTCTTGAAGCACTGACTCCAGCTGCAGTCCACTCTTTGTGAATCTCCCCCACATTTTTGAATGGGTTTTGTTTCACAATCATCTCCAGGGTGCGGTTATCCCTATTGCTTGTACACTTTTTTCTACCACATCTTTTCCTTCCCTTCGCCTCTGTATTAATGTGCTTGGACACAGAGCTCTGTGAACAGCCAGCCTCTTTTGCAATGACCTTTTGTCACTTGCCCTCCTTGTGCAAGGTGTCAATGGTCGTCTTTTGGACAACTGTCAAGTCAGCAGTCTTCCCCATGATTGTGTAGCCTACAGAACTAGACTGAGAGACCATTTAAAGGCCTTTGCAGGTGTTTTGAGTTAATTAGCTGATTAGAGTGTGGCACCAGGTGTCTTCAATATTGAACCTTTTCACAATATTCTAATTTTCTGAGATACTGAATTTGGGATTTTCCTTAGTTGTCAGTTATAATCATCAAAATTAAAAGAAATAAACATTTGAAATATATCAGTCTGTGTGTAATGAATAAATATAATATACAAGTTTCACTTTTTGAATGGAATTAGTGAAATAAATCAACTTTTTGATAATATTCTAATTATATGACCAGCACCTGTATGTCAAACTATTTAGTATATCTATTTAGCTATAACATCTTATCTTCTGCTGGTAGGGTTCCTCTCCTGCTGTCATCTTGTCCAGTCTTCATCCGATTCAACGTTAGATGATTGTCTGTGATATAAAAAAATAAATAATTTAGACACTTTTTTTGTAGTTATTTTTTATACATATTTTTTATACTACAGTTTTTTACAAGATCACACTCATATAAACAGAAAAGCATGCACACAAAGAAGTCTGGCATATATTACACATCAGTGCATGAGTACACACATGGACACAAATAAAAACCAACCCAGGTGAAAAAAATACTATAGTAAATTTATAGTAAATAGTATAGTACACCGTACAGTTTACTGTAGTAAAACCTAAAGTATACTACAGTATTACAGTTTATCAGTTCACTTTAGTCAATACTACAGTATGCTGTAACATTCATTACAAATAGTTGTAAATACTGTAATATATACAGTATACTACAATTTACCATGGTAAATACCGCTGTGTTTTTGAACCATACTATAGTATTTTATACTATAGTAGTTTTTTCACCTGGGCATGCATGAATGCAGAAACGCACACAATTAAACGCAGAAACAAATATACACACATAGACACGATCCATATCCACCGGTATGAGCGCACTTATAACTTCACTACAGTAAACTGTATGAGCGTACCATGGTAAACATGAGCGCACCACACGACAGAAGTTAGCAGGAACACATCATACAGTCATCAAACAGTAAAATATGTTTTATAACATAATAAAACACTTACTTGAGTGCCGTCGCTCTTATCCATAACATCTCCGTCCAGTCAATGGACAAAACACTGTCCTGTTGTCTAGAATACCACCGTCTGACCACAGCTGCTTCCGAGTAGATTGTTTCACACGTTCTTCGTGTGAGAAGTGTGTTTTCTATGGAGTCAAATTAATGCCTTAAAGTTTTGCACAAAAATAAAGTTTTGCAAAACACAAAAAAGAATTGAGCAATAAAAAAATGTTTTGCAAACAAAAATAAAGAATTGCAAAGGAAAAATAAAGTATTGAGCAGAAAAAAATAAGTTTTGCAAACAAAAATAATAAATTGCTAAATAAAATAAAGTAGTGCAAAAATAAAAATATAATCAATTACAAAAATCAATGACAGCTGTAATCCTATTTTATCTTTGCCACATATTTTTCATGCTCAAACCTACTAAATCATTTGCAACGCTCATTTTATTCTGCGTTTCAGTCAAGCGTGCGCTCACGATACCGGCTTTCGTTTGCGCTGCACTGTTCTGTGCGGATATCTTTATGGCGCTGGTTTGACGTGGGGGTGGAGTCAAGAAACGGGGGCACGTCCCCGCGAAATGCATTGGAGGGGAACGTAATCAGCGACAGGTGAAATAATTCTTTGACATGGTTAAAAATAATGAATGGTTTGTTTTTGTTGGTTTGTTTAGCATATGTTGTCGCCAATTACGACCCATTGTAATGAGTCAGAAAAGACAAGGAGGCAGCATCATGCATTACAAAGTCAATGGAGACGGTTGGATTGATTTTTCCCCCGGTTGGATTGTTTTCCCCCGGTGGGCATGGTTTTCAGATTATAATAAATGCGCTCTGTCTCTATGCTTGATCTGTTCTGTTGCGATCTGCGTCTCCTGTCGATGACGTGTTTCGCGGGGGCGTGCCCCCGTTTCTTGACTCCACCCCCACGTCAAACCAGTGCCATAAAGGGAACCGCACAGAACAGTGCAGCGCAAACGAAAGCCGGTATCGTGAGCGCACGCTTGACTGAAACGCAGAATAAAATGAGCGTTGCAAATGATTTAGTAGGTTTGAGCATGAAAAATATGTGGCAAAGATAAAATAGGATTACAGCTGTCATTGATTTTTGTAATTGATTATATTTTTATTTTTGCACTACGTTATTTTATTTTGCAATTTATTATTTTTGCTTGCAAAACTTATTTTTTTCTGCTCAATACTTTATTTTTCCTTTGCAATTCTTTATTTTTGTTTGCAAAACATTTTTTTATTGCTCAATTCTTTTTTTTGTTTTGCAAAACTTTATTTTTGTGCAAAACTTTAAGGCATTAATTTGACTCCATAGGCATATCATTGTTTTCAGAAATTCATTGGCTATCAGATAAGACTGTCATTTTCAAGCTCTGACATTACTGGTTTGCTGTGCTGTCAGTCAAATAGAAGGCGGTACCTTTCGTCTTACTGGTCCTCTTTGGCTATTTCTGCCTAGTAACAGCGACCAGAGGCTCCAATTGGTCCAAAAGAGGTGTCAATCTTTAGGTTAGAGTTCAGCGGCCATTTTGAGATAGAGAAACGGGGTATGTTGTGAAATGAAAATGAAACTAAACATCTGGAAGTGTAATAGCTATAATAGCATTGCCGGCTAACTTGAAATGATACTACTCTGCTCCATGGATGTTTATTGACATATACATGTGTTATGGACTAAAAATTACACTGAATTGGATAGACTAGACCCTTTACAGTGTAACTACACCGTTTTTGTTGGAATGTTATGGATCAGTGCACTTTGAGGAAGCTTCATATGGTGAGTTCGTTCAATTTTGCGATTTTTTTTGTTGGTTGGTGGTCTGACAAAGACACTGATTGTACCTGCTGTGTTGATTGTATCTTAAAATGGTTTACATCGTTCGAATCACAAGAATCTCAGCTTTCTGTAGATATGTGACATGTTCAGATGTTTTAATTTAAGTTTTTATTATTCTCGTCTTTAAATAAAATGATCAATATCTGCCAGTGTGGTAATAAAAATAATCTTAATGCAAACAAAAAGAAGAGTGTCTGAGTGTCTATTACGAAGTACAAAACTACAGTAGCTCCGCCCACCAATGTCAGACCAGGTTAAAATTGATGCACGTTCTTGTGACTGCAGTGATGTAGGCAGTAGTGTATTGTGTGCGGAGAATTAACATGTGATGAGATTGACTGGGTTCGAATCCGCCTTCTGCTGAGTACGCCATTCTCCCTTATCACATCAGAAAGGCATTTATTTTCAATAAAAATTAAGAAAATGTTCTAAAAGTGTAAGTAAATTGCCTAACAAGTGTTTATTTATGATAAAATCATTTAAATTCCTATTATTGCATCCTATTAAATTATTATTATTTTTTCTTTTTTTTTTTTTTTTGCATGTGGGGAAACCATGAAATTGAATATTAGTTAAAACAACTTACCATTCTACCAGTTTTCACCTTTAATATTATAACAGTGATAAGAATTAAACTTGCATTGACTCAGAAGTATCCGGACGTCCTTTTGTCATATGCTGTTGCCATGGTGAATCGTAATATCGGAGCTCCATTGATGATGGCTTTTAATAGATGTGGTGCACGTGCTTAACTCAGAGTCAACCTACTCAGAGTCGATTGAACTAATGCAATTCAGCTGTTCTGAAACAGAAAACTCAGAGTTTCCCATTTCAGGGTAAGTCAACTCAGAGTTCAAGTTTTAACTCAGAGTTGGTTGAACCTCTTTATTGAAACTGGCCCCTGATGTAACAATTGCTTAGTATATAACGTACAATGTTAGAGACAACTAGACATTCAAACATTATAAAAACAGGTGAACCAAACTGTAGCATATTGAATTCAAACAATTAATAATTTAAAAGCAACTGATTTATACACACTTTAAATAGCTTATTTGCATATCACACACCTTACATTTAACTTTCACAGTGCTCTGCTCTCCACTTTATGAACTGAAATGTATATACTGTAGATTATACATTTTAACATCCCTTCTCATCCTCCTGAACAACTTTGTATTTAACAACTTGACTCCATCTGCAGTGTGCCATCTGAAAATGTAAAACAAGAACTTAAAACATCAAAGAAAAGAGAAGAAAATAAGAAAAAAGGTATAGGTCTATTCTATATTTTAAGTACTGTTACTTTTACACTCACAGTAATTCTCATAATTTTCCTCAATGGCCAAACGGTGTGGCGGTGAGTGTAAAAGTAACAGTACTATATGCCGTTGTTGAGAAATCTTAAAGCCCCCCTGTGGGTAAAATCAAGTATCTAATGTTGTTTATATAAACCATGTGCAAATTCATATGTCACTACCATTCACTCTCAGAAAAAAAGGTACGGCGCTGTCACTGGGGCAGTACCCTAGGGTACAAAAGTGAAAAGGTCCATCTTTGATACCTTACTTACCCCTAAATGGTACATATTAGTACCTTAAAGGTACATATTAGTTCTTTAAAAGTGCATATTAGTACCTTAAAGGTACATCACTTTTGTACCTTAGGGTACTGCCCCAGTGACAACGCCATACCTTTTTTCTGACAGTGTTGCTGAGTATTTTCTCTTTAAAACTGCAGTAAACCAAAGACAGTCTCAAACCTGTGGTTTGAAATCGCTGGTGTTTCTGACATCACAAACTACCTTGTAACCAATTACGTCAATGTGCCGGAGGGCTTTAGCATATCATAACTGACTGCTAAAGGAAGTCTCAAAATAATGTTATCCCGGTCTATTTTTCTTTTTATATGAAAAATCGTGTAGATTTAGCAAAAAAAAAATAAAAAAAAATAAAAGCGATACCATTGTGCAAGCGTTTACCTCAGTAAGTTGACCGGGTGGATCTCGTCAGAGCTTGTGTGAGTGAGTGGAGGCGGGGCTTATTATCATATTCATAGATCCGTGTATTTAAATGAGGCAATGGTGTAGAGTAACATTCAAGCTATTTTAAGGCATTACGTTTTTTTTTCACAGGACAAAAACGTTTAAATATATAATTTTGGTGATCAAAGATATGTTTTAAGGGATAAAATTATTGACTTAAGAGGGACTTTAAGCAAATCTTAATGTATAGATGTATAGCTACCCTCTTGAATATTTTCATGCTTTTTTGTTTACATAATTAATCAACAGATGGATGCAAGATGATTACCAAGTCACTGAATATCCCTTGGAGTAGTTGGTAATTAAAAAATGGAAAAAGTGTGTCACAGCTGTGAATTTAAGCTCAGGTCGTTCTCAGAGGCATGCAGAAGATGACTGGTGAGGGAGGCCACTATGAGACCACTCTGTGCATTCAACGACTGTTACCTGACTGCTCCACTAGACAAAGATTTATAGGAATAAGAAATAACTTTCTCACATGGTTTAAGAACCTTTCATACATGGTTTGCTGCTGAAAATCTTAAAGGGATAGTTCAACCAAAAATGAAAATTACCCCATGATTTACTCACCCTCAAGCTATCCTAGGTGTATATGACTTTCTTCTTTCAGACGAACACAATCAGAGTTGTATATTAAATATATTAAATTATAAATTAAATTATAATAATGATATTAAATAATAGCCTGACCTAACCCTTTAATGTATCAAATATACACTTAACTTTACTCTTTCTCACCTTGAGATTGGGGGATGGGCTCTGCAGCATCTGAAAATGAACAACAGTTACACTACTTTGTTGCTGTTCTGTTATTTGATGTTGACACATCTTTATAACATATACACTTTAACTTTAGTTTTTCTCACTTGAGGTTTGGGGATAACCTCTGCAGCTACTCAAAATAAACATCAGTAACATTACAAATGATCTCTGCTGTTAGCTGTTGACATATTGTACTGTACACATTTTATAACTTATCTCTCACTTGCTTGAGGATCATCTAAGCTGCTGTCTGCTTCAGCATCTGAAAATGAACAACAGTTACACTACTTATTGTTGTTTTTCTGTTATTTGATGTTGACACATCTTCATAAAATAGTTGTCTTTCTCACCTTGATGTTGGGAGATGGGCATTGCAGCATCTGTGAATGAACAACAGTAGCACTACATATTTAGGGGTCTATTGTGTATTGTTATTTTCTGTACAGTGTTAATGTGTCACAGACGAAAAATCGCCTTGGTGACGTGGTCTCAAATCCCACCCACTAATCAGAAATCTGGTTTTGAGTTAAATAAGTGTGAATAAATACATTTATTAAGCATTGATAACATGTGAGTTAAAAATGGCTCACTATTTGGCAGGTATTGCGTTAAAGTCGCCCTTTTTATTCATGCAGTTATAACTGCTTATTAATGATTTTTAATGCATTTGTTAATGACTTATTACTCATTAACAAACACCCTTATAAACCCTTTACAAAGGGAACCTTAATGTAAAGTGTTACCATGAATGTTTACACCTGGTACTCCTAACAGTGGGGCTGTAGGAGGACTGTTGATTGTAGATGATTGTGCATCTCTTTCTCTTTCAATGCCTGAAAAAACAAAAAACAAAAAAACAAAACAAACAAACAAACAAACAAAAAAAAAGTGGGTTGATTTTTTTTTAATTTTTTTTTTTAAATATATAAAATGATTAGCAAAATAAATGTATACAGTCATGTACAATTGATATCCAAAACTTTAGTGTTAGAACCCAAAGATGAATATTTTAAAACAACTGTAATTTGTATCAGATAAATGTGGGAAAAATATATCAACATTTGAGATAAATAGCCCTGAAAAAATGAACAACAGTCTGTTCCCGCCTCCTTGTTTCCAGTTACCATGCCCTCTTGTTTAGTCATTGTTCAGTCCTCGTTTGTATAAGTGTGCTCATCTGTTCCTTATGTTCTCTGCTCCCTTTATATTGTGCCCTCTTTCCCTCATGTTTTTGCCAGTTTGTTAAACCTTGTGCCTCTGTGTACTAGTTGCCTTGTTACTAAAGTCTGTCATGTTTTTGTAGAAATTACTTATAGCCTTTTGTTATTCCAGTCGTGTCTTGATCTGCCTTGTCTTGTCGAGTCTAGTCCTGTTTACTGTGTCTCTGGTCTCCACTAGTCCTGTCCAACAGGCTGAGCTTCCCTGGCTGCTCTTTCGGTCTACCAAGCAGACCTGTGCAGTGCCTGTGAGACCACAAGTGACTATCTTCTCAGACTGTGTGTATCTGCCTGGGCTACGCTGTTTCTCTCCAGTCTTGCACTGCCATACCATCTCTGCTCCTCCCTCATAGATCCCTGACATAAAAACTAAAATAACTAGCTTTTGATTGACACCTAGTAAATCATGGAGTAATTTTCATTTTTGGGTTACCTAACCCTTTAATGTATCAATTATACACTTAACTTTACTCTTTCTCACCTTGAGATTGGGGGATGGGCTCTGCAGCATCTGAAAATGAACAACAGTTACACTACTTTGTTGCTGTTCTGTTATTTGATGTTGACACATCTTTATAACATATACACTTTAAAGGCCTTTGCACACTGAAGGTCATTGCACACTGAGTCCGAAATTCGCATGCGAAACTTTCGCACGTTAAAAAATAAATTCGACCTCACGTTATGTGAATCGCGTTCGCACACTGCCTCCGAAACTTTCGTCCGTCAAAAAAATATTCGGATAAGGTTCGATTTTCTGCGTTTTTCGCATCCGTGGCACGCATTTTGAGAGACGTTTTGATAATTCAGAGCCACCGTACGCGAACGCAGAAATCCAGAATGCCATCTGACAAGTTGATCCACGTCGTCTACAGCACAAAACAGCAGCACTGAATGACAAACAACGTGAGGAATACAAGAGACCGAATATAAAGACAGATTGTGCTAGTAGTAAAGCATCAAACAGAGCCAGTGACATCCTGAAGTAAACTTTGAAACGCTCGGATAATCCCGCAGCTCCTTGATGAGGTGAATTCTTTTTTCTCTCTATGCAATCTCGGGATTGAACGCATCGGACTCAGTGTGCAAGGTCTCTGTGCGTGACGAATTTTTAGGATTGCGAATACGAAAAAACGCATGCGAAAATTTCGGACTCAAGGCCTTTGCACACTGAGTCTGAAATTTTCGCATGCGTTTTTTCGTATTCGCAATCCTAAAAATTCGTCACGCACAGAGACCTTGCACACTGATTCCGATGCGTATTAATGAATGCGTTGCGAAAAAACAAAAAAACAAATCGCAAAACAATACAAAATGAAGTCTTCAAGCAGTGAGCACGATAGTTGTCTCCTCTCTTCTTAAAAAGAGAAAAATAAAGAGGAAATATTGGGTCCATTCAATCCCGAGATTGCATAGAGAGAAAGGAGAATTCACCTCATCAAGGAGCTGCGTGATTATCTGAACATTTCAAAGTTTACTTCAGGATGTCAGTGGCTCTGTTTGATGCTTTACTACTAGCACAATCTGTCTTTATATTCGGTCTCTTTGTATTCCTCACGTTGTTTGTCATTCAGTGCTGCTGTTTTGTGCTGTAGACGACGTGGATCAACTTGTCAGATGGCATTCTGGATTTCTGCGTTCGCGTACGGTGGCTCTGAATTGTCAAAACGTCTCTCAAAATGCGTACCACGGATGCGAAAAACGCAGAAAATCGAACCTGATCCGAATATTTTTTTGACGGACGAAAGTTTCGGAGGCAGTGTGCAAACGCGATTGACATAACGTGAGGTCGAATTTATTTTTTAACGTGCGAAAGTTTCGCATGCGAATTTCGGACTCAGTGTGCAATGACCTTAACTTTAGTTTACTTCACTTGAGGTTTGGGGATAATCTCTCCAGCTACTCAGAATAAACAGTGACATTGCATATCCCTATGGAGCCCCTAAAGTGGTGGTGGAAAACATTTGGGATGGGAGGAAAAACTTTTTTTTTTTTTTCCGAAAACTTTTGTGTTCCCTCACAAATATATTTGCGTTCCCTCGCAAAGATGTAGGCTGCATCCAAAAACCTAGGCAGCTGACTTGTTGCCTTATCAGGCAATAACTTGTAAGTCAGTGTTTGAGCATGAAGGCACCTCACGAAGCTGATTTCAGACAGACTTCTGAGGCAGCTTAACAGTTTAATGATCTACCGCAAAATGGCGTGAGCTTTGGTGAAAACTAAACAAATATTTAATTACTACAGTAGTAATTTCTTGCTAGAAATGACATCAAAAGTGGAAAATGTTGGTCAAAAAAGTACATTTACACACAAACTGACCAGCAAATGCAACTTTCAGATGCCATCTTTATTTTTCTATCTCAACTGTCACAGAATGGAAAGCACAGGATTGTGGGATCAAGGCAGTGAAGGATACATCTATGCTGCCTTCAAAAGTCGATCAGATGAAAGTATCTCAGGAAACAGGAAGTGAAGCTAACATTGAATTCGGATGTGCCTTCATACCTTGAAATGTGTCCTCTGAAGGCAACATTTTCCAGTTTTCAGACACAGCCATAGTTCCCTTACAAAACCTGCTGTAAGCTCGGACAAACACTTCCTGTTCAATGTCCCGCTGACTGGCAGTAGTATTTTAGTCATCTCCGTATGTTAATAATGCACACAAATAATGCGCGGCTCATAGAGTTTGAACTTGTTGGACTAAAATATAAAGAAATGCAATCAGTGCTTAACTCAAGTAGTTCAGTAAAGTTGATATATTCACAGATTCAAACTTTTCGGATCAATAACTCGTGAGCTAAACGTTGTTAATACACAAATGACAGCTATTTGAATAGTAACGCAGACGAGCTACAACAACCTATTTTTCCTCAAACAACCTTTATAATACAAATTGTTTTCTATTAGTAGGCGGTGTTGAGACAAGTCCGTTACACACTAGTGTAATCAAATTCAGTTAAAACATCACTGCTTTCCTGCTGGTTATACTACAACACTTAGTTTGGCAAATAATAGCACATAAAGGCCTTATTTACACAAATGATGTTGGTACATACAACAGCTTTTGCATAATTGCTTACTGGCATTACAATTTATGGTAACGCTTTAGATTACAGCCCGGAAAGTACTGCGTAATTACAACAAATTTACAGCATAACTTTTGATAATTATAGTGTACCTATAAAGTATGTGTAAGTATAGGGGAACAATATGTAATGTGTTGGAAATAAAGGGGTAACAACCAGTAACCAATAACATTATTTGTACTGTAAGTATTTTAGAACTAAGGGGTACTTATACTATTATGATAGACAACAATTTTACTTTTGGGAGTAATTTAGCGAGAAAGTGCACTGATTAAAGCTGTGGACACACTAGACTTTGAATGTGCAAAATTTCTTTGGATGCTGTAACGGTAGTGATATGACCTCACGGTCTACAGTGTCTTTTTTATAAACAAGAATTCAACATAACTTTTAAAGTAATATTCAAAATGTAAAAAATATAGAACATACTCAACTTTACTGCAAAAATATAATTCTTTTAATTCAGTCAAGAGGTCATGCCGTGACGAATCGATCTTCTACTGGTCGCACGTCTTCATGTGATGCGAATTCGCAGGTCAGATTTCACCAAACTTGAACTTTGGAACGCAGCAAAATGCGTAATTTTTTCGCACAAGCTTGCGTTTCCGGTCTGACGCATTCGCATGCATTTGAATGGAAGTCAATGGAACGAAAAGTGCAGTGTGACCGCACCTTAAGTTGTTTCAAGGCAAATAGAAAGAACTATTGCAATCTCTCTTTTTTTTTTATACAAGGGGAAATATACTTTTGTTTCATGTAGTTACAGGGTAAGTATGACATTGCGGCCTGTAAATTAAAGTGGTGCTTGCTACATTCTTATTTCATGTAGTTACATGTAGTGATGGCCGATTTCGAAACACTGCTTCATGAAGCTCCGAAGCTTCATGAATCTTTTGTTTCGAATCAGTGATTCGGAGCATGTATCAAACTGCTAAAGTCACGTGATTTTAGTAAACGAGGCTTCGTTACGTCATCACTGTTTCGAAACAGTTCGAAATGTCAATGGCTCACCGATAGAGGGCGATGATAAAGTGAGCCCATGAATCATGCAGATTCACTGAGAACTATTGAACAAGTGTCTAGGGCTTTACCCTATGGTTTTGCCTGATCTCCGATCAGTTTTATACATTTGTAGATGTTTTAATTATACATTAGAATAATTAAAATTAATAA
This sequence comes from Megalobrama amblycephala, assembly GCF_018812025.1. Classification (NCBI taxonomy): domain Eukaryota; kingdom Metazoa; phylum Chordata; class Actinopteri; order Cypriniformes; family Xenocyprididae; genus Megalobrama; species Megalobrama amblycephala. Next base: position 25,085 of record NW_025953371.1, read on the forward strand.
TGGTAGTTATTAATCTCTTATTGGCCTGTTTAGCTTGAGCCATGGAACAAAGAAACAAGCCTTTAAAATTGATAAAAGAACACATATTATACAGACACTCTATATTTAATCTTATTAGATGATTAGTTAATTCCATTTAATTGATTTTACTTTCCATAAAACTTTTGCAATACATTTGTTAAAGGGTATTTAATGCATGTTTGGCCTGAGTTTTGTTGCATTTCCACTGTTCTGACCACTAGGGGTCACCGTGGAGACGGGTGTCAGATTGTTTCGAAGCCTCGAATCATTACGGCACATTTGCTTCAACTGCTTCAGTGTTTCACGAAGCCTCGATCTGCCCATCACTAGTTACAGGGTAAGAAATAAAATAAAAAAGCAAACAATATGATTTCGCTGACTCCGAAACCTTTATTTGAAAAATAACTTAATTAAAAACAGGCCTACAACACTTATTATTCATTTATTCATTTTTTTTAAAAATCAACTTTTCATTTCAAATTCTAAAGTCCTGACAGAAAATAACACGTTTTGTCCCTTTTTTTTTGTTTGTTTCTCTTGCTTCGCTTCCTCCTCCTCTTGTTTCTCAACTGATGAATCTTAAGAAGGAATCCCATTAAAAGAAAATACAGTACACCCAGAAATTTTCTCATGGTTTAGGCTATTCATCTTTTCGCTTCCGACCAACTGTTACCAGCGTCTGCATGAGAGTTGACCTTGCGTTCAATGAAACATATTGTAATGAGCAACGTGAAGCTTTCATGACGTTCTCACAGGAGATTCATGTGAAACTCACGTGAAAACTGCCATCTCTGTTATTCTGTCTTGTTTGTTTCTCATTATCATTATCTGTTATTCTGTGTATTTTGTTGTGTGCATTAATAAAAACGTAAAAAAAAAAAAAAACTGACGGCATCAGACATCCACGTGACTTTTTGTGCGAGTTTCTCGGCATGCTTACGTCACGCTTCAAGTTAAGTCAAGCATGAACTCTCAACCCTTGGGGCAGTTCAAGATGGCACTGTAGCAACATGTGAGTTGATGTGCTCTGCAAACTCCAATGGTGAAATTGATTTTAGTGCCATCAGAATAAGACTATATCACTTTCTTTTAACTTCTAATAGCAATTTATAGACAACGTCCTTCTAGTAAAGAGTGACACAATGGGCAAGTCTGAAAAAAGAAAAACAAAAAGCGCTTCACAGCCTTATACTAATCCTGCTATCAAAACCAATCATGAAATGCTGCAAGCCTCTATTGATCTTCCAACAGAGAATCTGCATGATTACGTCAAGAGAGACTTGGATGCAATTTCTGACTAATTCATGTTGTGCGAGGAGGAATTTCCTACACTTTTAGACACGCCATGCAAATCTCCTGCTGCCAAACAACGAAAGACTGAGCGTTCTGACATTACTGATGTACTCTCACAACTTGGAGCACTTTCTCAATTAATAAACACTCAGTCTGATTCCCTGGAGAAAATTATAGGAGAAAATACACCTGCGATTACTAACATGAAGGAGGTAATAAATAAAAATACCAAGCAAATCACAAGTGTCAAGGAAGCTATCGAATTTATGAGCGAGGAAGTTAACTGTCTGAAAAGCAAGCACGGAGTAGTGGAGGGCGGGCAAAATGGAGCAGACTACCTTTGAGCAAGAGAGAAGACTAGCACATCTGGAAAGTTATTCTCAACGGTGGAATTTAAGAATTTACGGAGTCCCAGAGAAGGAGAAAGAAGATGTTCGACTACAGGTTATTCAGTTGTGTCAGCAACTCCTGCCAGAAGACAGGGACAAACTTCCGAACGCCATTGACATTGTACACCGGCTTGGTCGCAAGCAACTGAACAAAACCAGAGGAATTATTGTTCAATTTTTCTCCGGGGTTCTATTGTGATACTGTGTGGTGTGCAGCAAAGGAGTCTACTTTTCTCAGGGAAAATATCTGTGGAAATATCTGAGGACTTATCTCCAGCAAATAAAGAGATCAGGAACAAATTATGGTCGGCAGAGGAAAAGGCAAGACAAAATAACAAGTGTGCTTACTTTACTGGTGGTAGGGCATTTGTAGAAGGAATCAAAAATATTCCCTCCAGCCTGAAACTTAATGCAACTGACTTGGATATACATGAAACTTGTTTCACTATGTACTCAAACAGTGGGCTAACAAGAGTCTATTTAATTTCGAGATTGTTGCCCTTAAGTGTTTTTTTTTTTTTTTTTCCTTAAAATAAGACAAAGAAAAAATCATTTATTTGGTATTTTGAAGGAATATATTATAATTACTGTCATCCTAAGTTATAATTGTTTATATAATTATGAGAGTATAAATACTATTGAGTATACTATTATTTATTTATTTTCCCCCTTTAGTTATGACTTAGAAGGCATTCTAATCTCAGGTAATTAGGGGGCCAAGCACCGAAGGTGCGGAGGCACCTATTGTATCCGTTGGCGTTCTTTTTATTATTATTCTTCCGTTTCTTCTTCTTCTTCCGCTCTTGAAGTCTATGGCAGCCCATAGAACCGCTTGCGGGAAAGTTGTGAAATTTGGCACACAGTTAGAGGACAGTCTGACCTTTGTCCACAGCAAATTTGGAGTCTCTAACTCAATCCCTCTAGCGCCACCAGCTGTCCAAATTTGCACTTATGTTTATGTTAATAACTTTTGAACCATAAGGGCTAGAAACAAAATTCGACGAATCGATTGCACCATATGACGTCATTTTCCGGCATTTTGAATTTTCTGAAAAACGTACTTTTTCGAACTCCTCCTAGGCCGTTACTCCAATTTTCACGAAAATTGAACCAGATCATCTTCAGACCATGCCGACAAAAAGTTATGGAATTCAAGTTGATTCCTCAAACCGTTTTCGAAAAACACGCAAACGAATTGTACGTAGTGCTTGTGAAAATAGACATAAGGCTGTATCTCCGCAACGCTTTATCGTATTCAGACCAAACTTGGTACATGGCATCACAAGCATGACCTGAGGTACCATGCAGTGTTTCGGCGCAGCGCCACCTACTGGTGCGGAGATATGAAAAATTGATATTTTTGCTTATAACTTATGATGGGTTTGTCCAAAAATCATAAATTTGGTCTCGTTGGATTCGGGGAGTCATGCCGAGTCGAATGTTATCCAATTTTCCAATATCAGACATTTTGGCCGTCGGCCAGTTTGAATTTTGTGCTAAAATGCTGTATTTTATGAACGCATTAACATATCTTTACAAAACTTGGTATGGGTCATCAGAACAAAGTTCTGAAAGAACCTGAGAAGTTTCGGAACTGTGCCACCTTGTGGTCAAAAGTTATAACAAAATTTACAAAAATGCTAATAACTTCTGACTATATTTACCTATTGTAATGAAACTGGTGTCAGTAGATTCCTTGGGTGATGGTGAGAATAAAGATATCAAATTTGCCATAGTCAGCTGAACTTCCTGTCCGCCATATTGTTTTTCTTTAAAAACCTACTTTTTCGAACTCCTCCTAGACCGTTGCTCCGATTTTCACCAAAATTGAACCGTATCATCTTCAGACCATGCAGACAAAAAGTTATGGATTTCAAGTCAATTCGTCAAAGCGTTTTCGTATACCGGAGCAATGAATTTGAGGCATGATGCAAAAATTACTCTTGAAGCTGTATCTCTGCAATGCTTTGATATATTGACACCAAACTTTGCAAGTGTCATTGTCAACTCTCTCTGACCATACCACATTAATTTGGTCACAGCGCCACCTATTGGTCGAAAGTGATAAACCAGTAAAATCCTCATTTTTGATCATTTTTCAGCTCTTTTGCCTAAAATGATCTTAATAGGTCTCTAATTGCTCACTGCTGCTGTTGGTCTGATGCTCCCAGCCATGTTGGTTGGCTTCTTGTGCCGTTTTTATGCTTGGCCCCGTAATTGCTGCTTGCAGCTATATTTTTTCTTGTAACTCTCGTTCCTTATGGGAAAAAAACAAGGACTTTGATGGTTCTATTATTATATTGGCTGAATATGGTTAAGATGTCTTATAATATGTCTTAATGCGGTTAATGTCTTATACAGATAAGACCCTTATTCCTCGTCTGGTATCGTTTAAAGCCCTTTGAAGCTGCACTGAAACTGTAATTTTGACCTTCAACCATCTGGAGGCCATTGAAGTCCACTATAAGGAGAATAATCCTGGAATGTCATCAGAAACCTTAATTTCTTTTCAACCGAAGAAAGAAAGACATGAACATCTTGGATGACATGGGGGTGAGTCAATTATCAGGAAAATATTATTTTAAAGTGGATTAATCCTTTAAACTATGTCAGAGCGTGTACACACTTCATGCACCGGATGCCGTGCGCAAGGCAGCTGGACATAGTGGTGTATTAGAGGTAAAACAATTATATAAATACTGTTTGGTTTCTTGCACATACTGATTGTTTCATGTCTTAGGACATCAAAGTGTTGTCACGAGCCGCAGGGTTTAATTTGGATTTGTCTGTGCATGTTTTTTTTAATCTTATAGATGGTGTTCCCATTGACATGCATTATACGACTGACAAACTGCAACGGTTGGAGTTAAAAATCATAATTTGTGTTCTACTGAAGAAACAAAGTCACCTACATCTTGGATGCCCTGGTGGTAAGCAGATAAACATAAAATTTTCATTTTTGGGTTTTAAAATATACTTGAAGTATACTTAATAAAAATTCCACTTGAAGTGTACTTATGTTTTGCAAAGGCAAAGAATCAGTGGGCGTGTATCATTTATCAAATCAGATTTATCAAATTGTTTGATGAATGTTGAATGTGAATAAAAGCCTAAATTGAATTTATTCATCCGTCCTTCGGATGAGACGTTAAACCGAGGTCCTGACTCTCTGTGGTCATTAAAAATCCCTTCGAAAAGAGTAGGGGTGTAACCCCGACATCCTGGCCAAATTTGCCCATTGGCCTCTGTCCATCATGGCCTCCTAATCATCCCCATACACTGATTGGCTTCATCACTTTGTCTCCTCTCCACCAATAAGCTGGTGTGTGGTGGGCGTTCTGGCGCAATATGGCTGCCGTCGCATCATCCAGGTGGATGCTGCACATTGGTGGTGGTTGAGGAGATTCCCCCTTCAATATGTAAAAGCGCTTTGAGTGCCCAGAAAAGCGCTATATAAATGTAAGGAATTATTCATCATATAAAGCAATGCGCATGACATCTCCTCTGACATCTCACACTTTTGTCAAAAGGTGCTGCTATAGAGGCCCTCCTCCCCGCCCATTTCTATTGTTTTGCCCATGTCTACTGGTAGACATCTCTGACGTGTGTATCGAGTTTCATGTATGCTAAGAGTCTTAAAAGCATCCAAAATGAATATTACATTTTGATGTGTTGCCTTGGCAACAGTGTTTGAGACATCACAATTCTTTTTACAGGAGTACATTGGTCATGTCTTGATTATTCTGATGAAATTTGAAGCAAATCGGGTAAAAATAAGAGGGTGATCTCAAAGCATTTTGAAAGTGACACGCTGCCAGTTGGTGGCGCTATAACTTTGACTGACAATAGTCACACCCATGTGATCAGCCTAGTACAACGAACACACAGCTGAAGTTTCATAAAATTCAACCAATGTATGCAGAAATTATGACACACTTCCTGATTCGCTTTTCTCGCCATAAATTTGTTGCTTCGCCACGGCCAAACCGTTTGAGATATCAAAAATCTGCTTGCATTGTGTATTTATCAGTGTCTTGACTTCTTGCTGACTGAGTTTGGTGATGATCGGATTAATCGCCTAGGAGGAGTATATCAAATTCCAGAGCATGCATTTTTCAAACAACCCATAATAACTGACTTACAGTTGAGCTGACGTATAACTTAGAGCACGAAAGTTTTTCAGCCCAATGAGGTCTATATGTCTACCGAGTTTCATACTAATGCATGCAAGCATGTTTGATATATGGACCAAGTTTTCAGAGCCCATTCAAGGGGGCGCTGTCGAGCCCCCCTGCCATGCCCGGGTACCAGCTTCTGCCCGGCCTTGATGGCCGCGGATTCCGATGTGTGTGCAAAGTTACCCCCACATTTACTGCAGCAGCTGATGCTCCTATGATCACAAACCACAACAGCCACATCCATGAGGTCATTTAAATCATGTCATAGGATGTCATAGGTCACTTTGAAATGAGTGCAGATATCTTTTGCAGCTCAAAATTTTGTAAGTCTAAATCCAGTGTAAATCTCAGTCCAGTGTTTATCTTAAGTTTTTTATATATATTTTTCTAAACCATTAAAAGTGTCACTGACACCCTCCCACAAACACACACACTTAACGTGACATCACACAAACACACACACACACACACGCACGCACACACAGACACACACACACTCACACACACACACACACACACACACACAGAGAGAGAGAGAGAGAGAGAAAGAGAGGCAGAGTGAGATTTAAGAACCAGTTGAACATAATTCAATACCATTTTAAACAATAAGAATAAAATCTATACTGTGACAGAAATTAGTCTTTGATAATCTCTTATATAAATATAAATATATAAAAGAGCTCTTTTCCAAAACGCTATAAATCCATTTTTAATAGTTTTTTACCTAGACCTATACATTTTAATATTCAATTTATCCTGTTAAAATGGTCTATTGGCTCAGTCTGAACATGTTAAACAATGATTGTTAAATGAAACAACATTTTGTTTATTATAAATTCAAAGTTTTTTTTTTTTTGTTTCAAAACGCTACAAATCCATCCTTTTTTTTTAGCCTTTTTATATAAAAACATCTAGAATCTCAGTATTGAAAGGGTGACTATACGTTAGTTTACTGAACTGTTTGATCACCTGATACGATGTCTCACACACACACACACACACACACACACACACACACACACACAAGGCGAGCCTCTTAAAGCAGCCGTGAGTTGAGCGCCTCTTCTTAGCCTTTTTATATAAAATCATCTAGAATCTGAGTATTGAAAGGGTGACTATATGTTTTAAACGGTTTACTGAACAGGTTAATCGCCTGATACGGATGTCGATGCGATGTCGATTAATCGCCTGATACGAGCCGAGTCGAGACACCCTTATATTCAACGAACCTTATCTCGGGAACCGAGCCGAGTTGGCACTCCGGTCTCCGGCCCCCAGGTGTAGGTCTCACTGGCTCATCTGGGCCATTAAAAGTGTTAATAGAGTTTAAAGCACTCATTTTGAAGACTGAGCAAAAACAAACTCCCTCGCTTCAAAGAACCACCATGTTAGATTGCATCGAACGCTCGCCGGATTCAGATTGGTTGAGAGGACATATCGCATTTAGGCTAAAAACAGGTTCGGCGCTTATAGCAGTTTGGAAAGAAACTGCATCTTGCAGTACATTTTAAACAAGGAAATATAGCGATTTGGCATGAACATTGATGGAGCAAAGAATAGGTTCAGTACACAGCAAAATGGCATGACGAACTCATTTTTTTTAAAATATGGCGTTTATCGCGTTTTGGAAAAGAGCTCTTCACACATATATATATATTCAAATGTTATACTAACTAAAGGCATTTATAGCAAAGTCATCATTAGCAGTTAGAAATGTTATACGTCCAGATGAATTTATCTTAAGGTCTTTTATGTTATTATTAACCAGATTATTAAACTAATTATATAAAACTATATAGTCAGTGCACTACAAATGAACTGGTTCTATGCCTTTATTTTGTTATACAAATTTATAGAAGAGAAGGCCTAAGAGATTTCTATCCTATAATGCAGTCAAAAGGACACAGCAATGAAAGGTTAAACCTGCAAGACTCTAAAAACACACACACACACACACACACACACACATACAGAGAGAGAGAGAGAGAGAGAGAGAGAGAGAGAGAGAGAGAGAAAGATTTTGAGATTTTACAAAAACTTTATTAAAACAGTTATAAAAAAACAACAACAATCAAATAAATATAGCTGCAAGCAGTGATGATGGGCCCAAGCCTGGTGGCACCGCCACCCCAGTGGCTTCATGGCAACTGTGCATGGCGGGCAATGGGTGTTTAAAATGGTTAAACATAAAAGGTCTATGTCAAATACACACCTTATTTACTGCAGCAGCTGGTGCCCATATGATCAAAACCACAACAGCCAAACCCATGAGATCATTTAAATGTATATGAGTCATAGGTCAATTTCAAATGAGTGCAGAATACCGTCCTAATCTGCCATGTTTGCGTTTTTCTCAGACAACCACTATAAAAATTCCAGAGCAAACTACCTACTGTTATTTGTTCAAACTCAATAGTACTCTGAGAAATTTAATCCAGTGTAATGTGAATGTCTGTGATTGTTGATGTTGAATTACCCTAACATACATCCATGTGTTTTTTGACCTCCCTGAGCTGTTGTTTGCACAATAATCTTATGCACCAAAATCATGCTTTAATTTCATTTCAGTATGGGTAGTATTTGATGTAAAAATAAAAATAATATAAAATCACTAATTAGAGCCAAATCAAGAACCTGCAAAGATGATTTTAATATCTGTCTTTGGTAAAAGTACAGTATGTGTCTAGATTTTTCTGCTCACTTATACAAGTTTGTTAGAAACAGCCACTTTTATAAAATCATGAGAAATTTATGTAAATATGGGTTTTGAATAAACTAGAATTATATAAATAACTAATTTAAAGACATGCGTCATACGTGATGCTCGCAAACACAGCACATGACCTTCTGTAATGCCCATGTCTACAAAACACAAACTCTCCTCTATTTAAAAAAAGTTTCGTCTGAATCAGTATATCTACTGGTTGACATCTCTGACGTGTGTATCGAGTTTCATGCAATTTGAAGCATGCTAAGAGTCTCAAAAGCATCCAAAATGAATATTAAAGTTTGATGCGTTGCCATGTCAACAGTGTTTAAAATATCAAAAATCCTGTCTCAGGTTTACATCTGCTGTGTATTGACATTACGCTGATGAATTTTGAAGCAAATCGGGTAAAAATAAGAGGGTGATCTCAAAGCTTTTTGAAAGTGACACTTCCTGCTGCCAGTTGGTGGCGCTATAACTTTGACTCACAATAGTCACATCCAATAGTACATCAGCCTCCTATAACGAACACACAGGTGAAGTTTCATAAAAATCAATCAATGTATACAGACATTATAACACATTTCCTGTTTCCCTTTTCTCGCCATAAATTCATTGCCTCGCCACGGCCAAACCGTTCGAGATATCAAAAATCCGCTTGCACTTTAGCATCATCAATGTCTTGACTTCAAGCTGACCGAGTTTGGTGGTGATAAGATTAATCGCCTAGGAGGAGTATATCAAAATCCAGAGCATGTGTTTTCCAAACAACCCATAATAGCTGACTTCCTGTTGAGCTGATGTATAGCATGAAAGTTGTTCGACCCAATGAGGTCTATATGTGTACAGAGTTTCACACAAATACGCGCAAGTATGTTTGATATATGGACCAAGTTTTCAGACTCTACTCTTACTTTTCGGACGCTGTCGAGCCCCCCTGCCACGCCCGGGTACCAGCTTCTGCCCGGCCCTGATGGCCATGGATTCTGACCTGTTTGCAAATTTCCAAGAGTTTTAGAGCACGTTAAGGGCCCAAAAACTTAGGAAAAAAAAAAAAAAAACGTAAAGAAAACAAAAACAAAAGGGCCTTCCCCCTTTTAGGGCTTGGGCCCTAATAATAATCCTTAAGGGACCAATAGGGCCCTGTGCCTTAGTGGCTTGGGCCCTAACAATAGGGCCTTCGCCCTTTGGGCTTGGGCCCTAATAATCCTAAAGGAAAACAATAGGACCTTCGCCCAATCAGTTGGGGTCCTCTGGATGCTGCATTATCATGCTTACTGTTATTACCTTGTCAATTCATAATAAAAGACCCATGTTTGCAGTTGTGCCACCCTGACATATGAGAATATGCAAAAGTTTTTCAATTATTTCAACAGCTTTAAAACTACTGATAGTTGTAGATGAAAGGTTTAAAATATAAAATTATGGCATTGTATTTTATTTTGAATTTATTATCATTAAAACACCATTTTAAATACTTTTCTTAGTTTGTTCATTTGTGTGGATGGTTGCACCACCTGACATTTTGGGGATTTAAGATACCAAAACATAAAATAATATTTATTATTTGAATGTACTGAAAATTAATTCAAACTAAATAGGTTTTATAGAATAAAATGATACATGTTATGAAATTATCAAATTATTTTAAAATAAATAATGCACTTGGACACAATAATATGCACATTATGTCATTGACCCTTGTATCAAACTTCATATATTCACACCATTATATTTTTGTGCTGTAAATATTTGTGCTACATTTCATTTGTGTTGTTCAGAGTGCATTTATTTGAGCCAAATAAAAAGTGAATGCTTTTAAATGCAAAGTTGACAAGATCTCAATGAAAGTTTATTATTTACAAATGATCTATTTTATATGATAAAAGCTGTTCATAGCAGTGATGAAAACTAAGCTCACTCTTTATTCCAGAGAAATATTTAAAGCTCCAGTAAAACTTCAAATGATTAAAACTTATTTAACAGATCATTCTACAAAACCAAATCTCCAAAGTCTGACCAGTAGCAATGATGATGATTAATCACATACACACCCTGAATTTTTTACACGTTTGTTAATCTGCACAACGCATATTACACCAGGTGATATGGAGAAAGACAAAATAAAACTGAACAACAAAACATGAACATCAGCCCAAAGTATATTTTGTTTCATTTTCATCAGTCTGATCCCCCTTCAAGTCCTTAAAGCCAAGTTTTTCAAGGGGTTCCTTTGCCATTAACTGTCTGTGAAGGAAATAAAATGTTTACGATTAGTTCCTAATGTATTTGACCTTAATTTTCCAACTTCAGGTTAAATCATGTCAGGAAACACTCACCTGTCCATCCTACACTCCAGATACTCCTTTGACTCTATCCGACAGCATGAGTTGTCAAAATGGTTGTCTCTGAGGCATCGCATGTATATCTCTTTGAATGATTTACATTCACCTATGTAGACAAAATATAGTATGATTTTCATAATAGTATTATTGTGAAAATAATAAATGTGAATTCAAAGTCTTATGCTGCGTCCCAATTTACGTACTATCCGTCTTCTAGTATTAGTGTCCCAAATCACAGAATGTTAAAATGAGTATTCAAAAGATACCTGGATGGTTTTCCGGTAAGAATTTGAAGTGCAGATCCATGCACACTCTAAAGGCTAATATTGCCCACAATCCACTGCACGTTGAACGAGGATTCGATTAGAACTACAAACATGAATAGAGAGTTAAAAACTAAAAACATTGCAGATGGTTTACGCCGACTGTTAAGTAGAAAGATTTGAGCTGTGTTCATGCAATGTTGTAATTACCTTAATTCCGCAAGTGCATTAGTATTGATAAAAAACAAAAATAAAAAANAGAAATTCAAAATATCTCACTTCCTGTTGGGTTTACAGATTTTGCACACAGGCACTTTTTTATGTATTGGGCTGTTACATCTGTCTACCGAATTTCATACCTGTACGTGAAAGGTAGCACGAAGGCCGCTTAATTGAAACCCATTTCAGATGTAAATTTTCACCACTTCTGATGCATATGCAAAGTTTCATGAGTTTTCGAGCATGTTTAGGCCCTCAAAAATGCGATTCATTCGGAGAAGAAGAAGAATTGGCCGAGCAATTACAATAGGGTCCTCACACCATCGGTGCTCGGGCCCTAATTATAAAGTGACGAGAATATTTTTTAATTATTTTTTATAAAAAAACAACTTATATAGTGATGGCCTATTTCAAAACACTGCTTCATGAAGCTTCAGAGCGTTATGAATCTTTTGTGTCGAATCAGCGATTCGGAGCAGCAAAGTCACGTGATTTCAGCAGTTTGGCGGTTTGACACACGATCCGAATCATGATTCGCTCCGAAGCTTCATGAAGCAGTGTTTTGAAATCGGCCATCACTATATAAGTCGTTATTTTGTTTTTTTGGCGCAACAAAAATATTCTCATATTTTCGTATTATAATATTAATATTGAACCACTGTACTCACATGAACTGATTTAAATATGTTTTTAGAACATTAATGGATCTTGAGAGAGGAAATGTCATTTCTGGCTATGCAGGCCTTACTGAGCCATCGGATTTCAACAAAAATATCTTAATTTGTGTTCCGAAGATGAACAAAGGTCTTATATGGAAGTAAATTAATGCCAAATGTTTTTGGAAAAAAAAAAAAAAAAAAGCTTGTTGAATTGCACTAATTGAAAAAAAAAAAAGAAAAATGCATTGTATTTTTAAGGCTTGCATTTTTATGGGCTGAAATTCAACATGGTCATATATTTAAGCTGTGAATATTTCAGTTAAAATATTTCACACACATTTTCATTATTAAAAATTCAATAATTTATATTCACCTTTCAGATTTCACTTCCAAAATATTAATTCTGTTTAAAAATACAACCTATAAAATTCGACTAGCAATTTTCAGTCCATTTTATTTCACTTTACAAATTCACTTCCACAAATTCAGTGGTTCAAATTCGGCAGAAAAAAAAAAGCAGTAGAGTACTGATGCATTATCTCCATCTGCTGTTAATCGACCTCACCAGCAGGTGCCGATAGCGGCTGTTTATGAAGACCAGAGCAACCGAACGGCTAGTAAGTGATCATTCATTCATAAAAATGGATTTGCAGAAATAGAACAAGCGGTAAGTGCATGTGTGATGATTATCAGGGCCAGTATGAATGCAGAAAAGCTGATAAAGACACAAAAGCTGCATTTATGTTTAATTCAGTGTCTTTACGGTTACTTTCCCTGTGTAGGCTACAGCTTTCTCTACATTGAACGAGATTATAACGTTATTGCCCGATGCTGGTGTACAGATCAAACGTTAAATCTGAGGTATATTTCTCTCTGTTGTTAAGTTTCCTTAACTTTATATCGCGGCACTGTGTTGTAATACTAGGGGTTCCCTCATAGGTCATAGGATTCCCCTGCCATCAGGACATGTAAAACACTTAACACAGCGTAATGGACTCGTACAGTGATATAAAAGACCAAACACAAACCTTTTGTGATGTAGGTTATACTATATAGGATCCAAGAAAGCAGATACTGGCATAAAGTTAGTTTGACGCTGAACGTTTGATATTCGCAAATTTAGGGACCGTCTCTAAAGTTACGACATTGGTATTCACATTTCTACCTTCAATAGTGTTTAAAGAGAATGATTTACAGTCACAAAACCAACTGTCAAGTGTTCATCTAGGTATCAGGTCGAACAGTGATGCGCCCTACTCTCTCTCTCACACACACACACATTTCTCTTTTTTTTACACGTTCATCACACAATTCGTTCTATTTTGTTCATTTTTATTTTTCCTGCTCATATATTATCCTGCTTATACAAATTTTACATTGCGGTGCCAAAGCATTTATATGAGCAGGAAAAATAAAATGAAAAAAGTAGAACGAATTGTGTGATGAATGTGTACAAACCCGATTCCAAAAAAGTTGGGACACTGTACAAATTGTGAATAAAAACAGAATGCAATGATGTGGAAGTTTCAAATTTCAATATTTTATTCAGAATACAACATAGATGACATATCAAATGTTTAAACTGAGAAAATGTATAATTTTAAGGGAAAAATAAGTTGATTTTAAATTTCATGGCATCAACACATCTCAAAATAGTTGGGACAAGGCCATGTTTACCACTGTGTGGCATCCCCTCTTCTTTTTATAACAGTCTGCAAACGTCTGGGGACTGAGGAGACAAGTTGCTCAATTTTAGGAATAGGAATGTTGCCCCATTCTTGTCTAATACATGCTTCTAGTTGCTCAACTGTCTTAGGTCTTCTTTGTCGCATCTTCCTCTTTATGATGCGCCAATTGTTTTCTATGGGTGAAAGATCTGGACTGCAGGCTGGCCATTTCAGTACCTGAATCCTTCTTCTACGCAGCCATGATGTTGTAATTGATGCAGTATGTGGTCTGGCATTGTCATGTTGGAAAATGCAAGGTCTTCCCTGAAAGAGACTACGTCTGGATGGGAGCATATGTTGTTCTAGAACTTGGATATACCTTTCAGCATTGATGGTGCCTTTCCAGATATGTAAGCTGCCCATGCCACACGCACTCATGCAACCCCATACCATCAGAGATGCAGGCTTCTGAACTGAGCGCTGATAACAACTTGGGTTGTCCTTGTCCTCTTTAGTCCGGATGACATGGCGTCCCAGTTTCCAAAAAGCATTGGGGGAATTGGTGATCCTCTGCCCATGACTTCTGAGAGACACTGCTACTCTGAGAGGCTCTTTTTATACCCAATCATGTTGCCAATTGACCTAATAAGTTGCAAATTGGTCATCCAACTGTTCCTTAAATGTACATTTAACTTTTCTGGCCTCTTATTGCTACCTGTCCCAACTTTTTTGGAATGTGTAGCTCTCATGAAATCCAAAATGAGCCAATATTTGGCATGACCTTTCAAAATGTCTCACGTTCAACATTTGATATGTTATCTATATTCTATTGTGAATAAAATATATGTTTATGAGATGTGTAAATTATTGCATTCCTTTTTTATTCACAATTTGTACAGTGTCCCAACTTTTTTGGAATCGAGTTTGTAAAAAAAGAAAAGAAAAAGTACATGTGTATGTGTATGTACTTTGAGTTGTGTGTGTTTGAATGTTTGTGTGTGTGTGTGTGTGTGTGTGAGAGAGAGAGAGAGTAGGGCGCATCACTGTTTGACCTGACACCTAGATGAACACTTTACAGTTAGTTTTGTGACTGTAAATCATACTCGTCAAATGCTATTGAGATTTAAATTATGGCATTTTTTGTATGATCCCATACAGTAGTGAAATACATAGCAATATTTACATATTACTTGACAGTTTATTTGGAAACACTTTACAATAAGGTTCATAATGTATTAACTAATGTGAATTATCCATGAGCAATACATTTGTTACTGTATTTGTTAATCTTTGTTAAAGTTAATAAACATACAGCAGTTCATTGTTAATGTTAGTTCACAGTGCATTAACTAATGTTAACAAATACAACTCTTTATTTTTAATAATGTATTTGTAAATGCTTGAATTAAAATTAACAAAGATTAATAAGTGCTGTAGAAGTGCAGTTCATTGTTATCTCATATTAACTAGTTAATATAAAGTGTTACCTTTTATTTTATAAAAAAATCTAAAAGTTTTGCATCATACCGGATACCTAGATGAACACTTGACAGTTGGTTTTGTGACTGTAAATTATTATCTTTAACCATCTGGGGTCTGAGGATTTTCGGGGCCCTGGAGAAGTTTTGACATGCCCTGACATTTGTGCTTTTTTCAGTTGTTCATAAACATATTAATGGAAAAAGTGTCATTACACTGTATTCAGCACAAAGTAGGCTACAATAATAGGTGAGGAACATGTATGTACATGTTTGTGTTTTTGAAGGAATAACGTTTATGCGGTGGTTATTGAAAAAACAAAAAAAGTCACTGAAATAAAGCCAAAAAATGTATATCAAATCTGTGTTCACAAGCCTTCTGGGTATTTGAGGTTGTAGACTAGAGTTTTTGCTTCAAAATGATGTAAGAATTATCCTGCCTACTAGTATATTTATAACAATATATTGATTTCGTTTTTGTAAGACACAAGACAAAAGAATCGCATAAAGAACCTCTAATGACCTGCATATTAATGAGGCCTTTCAGTCAGGTAGGCTGTGAAAAACCCTCTGTGATCATGTCTCAAGCTCATCATGGTGTACATCAAACATACAGAAAAAACAGCAGTACTGTGAAATATTATTACAATTTTAAATAATGGTATTCTATTATATACTTTAAAATATAATGTATTTCTGTGATGCAAAGTGTCTGAATTATGTTACCTCTATGGCATTTCATATAGCCTTTTAGATTAAAAGCATGCACATTTGGAGAAATATTGATGGATTCTCATATGTTTATGTCAATTTTCTATACAGAGGAGTAATATTTATTTAATATTTATTGTCATCACTATGAGCGCTGAATACTGTGTTTTCAATTCATACTTGCAGCCGGAGGGCGCTCTGAGCACATTTAGTCCACAAATTAATCTAAAGAAGAACAGGATATTCCAGGAACTAACAAAGGCTTCCAGAGGTCACTAACCATGGCTTTAACATCCAGATAAACACTTTTCAAGACAATTAATACATGATTGAGACGATGTATACATGTATTGCCTCAGAATTTGCGTCTGAATAGCGCTGGCTCTGTGGGCGTGGCTGCATTAGCGGATAATGAGCTGAATCACGGGCGTCTGACATGTGTCTCTTTTCATACAGATTACATAAACACAGAATTTTTTTTTTTTGATTTGACTTACACGATTTAAAACCTGACATTTCAACGTTTCTTTAGACATAAGTCTAATTTTTTTGTGATTTGTATTCACTAAGTTACAGTAATGAACTGTAACTTAGTGAATACTAATCACAAAAAAATTAGAAATTGAGAACTATCAGATTGGACTTCGTTCAGAGGGAGACGAAAGATCACACAACATGTTAGTTTTCTTTATTTTGCAAAAAGCACAACATTTTGTTGTTACTCTGAGTGTACACAAATAAAAGAAGATATTCAACAGATTAAAATGGTGTATAACTCTTAATTGTATGTGCAACATTGACGGAGTACTTTGAGTCTCTTTCACACTGGTAAGAAAAAAAACGAGGTGGTATCGCCGGCGTGACTGCCGACCTGAGAGAGTTAAACACTATTGAAGGTAGAAATGTGAATACCAATGTCGTAACTTTAGAGACAGTCCCTAAATTTGCGAATATCAAACGTTCAGTGTCAAACTAACTTTATGCCAGTATCTGCTTTCTTGGAGCCTAAATAGTATAACTTGTATATGTTCTGATGGCAGGGGAATCCTATGACGTATGAGGGAAACCCTAGTATTACAACACAGTGCTGGGATATAAAGTTAAGGAAACTTAACAACAGAGAGAAATATATGTCTACCCCAGATTTAACGTTTGATCTGTACACCAGCATTGGGCAATAACGTTATAATCTCGTTCACTGTAGAGAAAGCTGTAGCCTACACAGGGAAAGTAACCGTAAAGACACTGAATTAAACATAAATGCAGCTTTTGTGTCTTTATCAGCTTTTCTGCATTTATACTGGCCCTGATAATCATACCACATGCACTTACCGCTTGCTCCATTTCTGTAAATCCGTTTTTTATGAATGAATGATGACTTACTAGCTGTTACTCTGGTCTTCATAAACAGCCACTAGCGGCACCTGCTGATGAGGTCAATTAACAGCAGATGGAGATAATGCATCGGTACTCTACTGCTTTTCCTGCAGTTCCCGGATGTGAAATGCTGAATTTTCTGCCGAATTTGAACCACTGAATTTGTGGAAGCAAATTTGTAAAGCAAAATAAAATGGACTGAAAATTGCTAGTCGAATTTTATAGGTTGTATTTTTAAACAGAATGAATATTTTGGAAATGAAATCTGAAAGGTGAATATAAATTATTGAATTTTTAATTATAAAAATGTGTGTGAAATATTTTTAATTGAAATATTCACAGCTTAAATATACGACGATGTTGAATTTCAGCCCATAAAATGCAAGCCTTAAAAATACAATGCATCTAAATGCAAGCATAGCTAATGTAATGCATATATATATATTTTTTTTCAATTAGTGCAATTCAACAAGCTTTTTATTTCAAAAACATTTGCCATTAATTTACTTTCCTAGTCTCACGGGTGTAGAACGATGTGAGGGTGAATAATATAAATTTTGGGTGAACTAGCCCTTTAAGCCTTTAACTAAAGGGTGTCTTAGATATAAAGATTAATTTCTAAATTGGGTTTCAGAGGTGTATGATCATTCATACTGTGTACTGTACCTTAACTGCAACCTTTCAACGGGGTAAAGTGCTGAAACGCTTTTATACTGTATTTAATGGAAACTATATTAACCTGACAATATATTAAACAAAGAATGATAACAAAAAGCTTACACAACAACTATTGCTTACTGATATGAACAAGTGATTTATCTTTCATCCAAAGCCACATGAAGCAATTTTGGATTTAGAATCATAGTTACAACCATTTAATGGACACTTTTCACATTTCTGAAGTTCTCAGAACTGATATAATTTTGGCTGGGTAAACATAGATACTGTTTAGTGGAAGTATAGTGGTAATGTAGCGGGAAACTACAGCAAATATAACTATGTGTTATCATTTTTCCCCAGCAGCTACAGCTCCCTTAAAATAATAAATCAAGTTAATATAGTATCTGGTTGTCACTGTCTGTAGCATCTTCCGCGGACTCCATTTGCCAGCATCCCTCTGGTTCCTCACCTGCACTCACTCGCCAATCACCTGCACCTGAAACTCATCACCTTGGTTAGTACTCTTCAGCACCACTATTTAAGCCCCATCTTCACTCCACAACATTGTCTGGTCTCATCTATGGATGTTTCTATGTATTCCCTTACCTTATGGACCACTTCCCTGTTACCCACCTGTGTCATACCTACCGCGCACTTCTGATGCCGCGGCCGCGCAGAAAGAATAATTGGCGCACAGAGGATATCAGACATGAAATCACGTGTGGGCAAATCCATTTGATTTTAGTTTAAATGAGAAATAATTGCAGTGCTCTGGACAACCGCTTTAGAGTTATTGTCGCTATAAAGTTAGAACCGGTTAATGCGGTTTACAGGTTTCATAGAAAGAGAACGATTGAGCGCGTGTGAGCTGGCTGGCTCTGAGCCAAATCAGTCGCGGGAACAATACTGTCATGTTTGCGGACCAAATACCTCAATACGAGAGGCAACGCAAAACGAAAAGAAGTGTGAAATAAAACGTCATATTTTAATGAAAAGTGGTGGAAATAATGGATGATGGGCACAGAATGCTAACAAAACTCTGAGACATTTACAATTACACTCCCACCATACCACAGGTGTGGCTTGCAAACTCAAAATACATCAGTTAGCCTATATACCTCAGTTTAACCCTTTGAGCGGTACGGTCCCACATATGGGATTTTTATTTCTGTGCCCCTGGGCGTACGGTCCCACATATGGGATTTCGAACGTTCAGCGACGTCACATAACTGCCAGATTCAAACTGCTCTTTCGCGCTCTGGCTGAGAGACGGATGCGCGCAGCTCTTGTCATATATCACAACTATGCAGTGTTTTCAGCCACATAATGTTTCTTTTAAGGTTTCAGACATTTAAATACGCATAAGCACCATTAAAACAATATATTTAGAGTTATAAAATACACACTTATGTCAGACATCAGTGGAAGGAGCAATAACAATCCATTCATATACAATTTGCCGACATTTATTCATATCAGACACACACACATAATGGGCCTAAGTAACTACAAAGTTTACTCTATTATTCTTCCAGTTCACCAGCCACTTACTTGCATATATTTCGGGAGAAAATGATGAATTCACTTGCTGTAAATCCGACTGACAGGACTCTGCGAACTGCGGGGCAAACTAAGATGGTGGCGCCCATCTCGCGTTATAGATCAAGATAAAGATCATTTATAAAGGCTTTTAAACGACAAAACACACTCACTTACACATATTTGAGGATCGGAATATCAGATAGTTGATGACATGGTAAGCAAGTTTGTGAATATTTTAAATAAACAAGGAAAAACAAAATAATAGCGATCCATCTGTCATACAGTGTTATTGTGGCTGCGCTCAGCGCTCGTGACACGCATGACGCGTCGCTATGGAAACATTAAAGGCAAACGTTCTAAAATAACGGTCGCCTTAAAAAAACTCACTCTGGGGGGACAGTTAGAATATTTTAAACTCACGCTCGAAAGGGTTAAATAGATTATTGTGTGTGGTGGTGGGGTGGAATGTTTAGATAACTATAAAAGAGTTAACATGTTCACTTTTCTATTAATATTTAGCTGTCAGATCTGTTTAAATGCTTCAGTTTGTTTTCATATTATAATATATTAAAACAAATTAATAATAATAATAACAATAATAATAATAAGAAGAATACCTTTATTTTATATAGCGCCTTTAAAAGTGGCTTTCTTAAAGCGCTTTACAAGAAAACATAACAGAGAAAACAATACAAAAAATACACATCAAAGAAATAGAAACAAAATAAAATGATAAATCAAGTAAAAGCAATCCTAAAATAGAATGTCTTAAGAAGAGATTTAAAAGTCACTAATGTGTTTGCTTCCCTGATGTCAGCTGGGAGAGAGTTCCAAAGCCTAAGAGCATAAGAAGAAAATGCTCTATCAGCCCTGGAGCAAAGCCGTGTCTTAGGAACAACTAATGCCGAGTTCAGACTGCACGATTTTAGCCCCGATTTTGGCTCGCCGACAGGTTTTGAGAAATCGCCGACAAATGCCCGAAATCTCAGGCAAATCGGTGCTCGTTCACGCGAGTGACAATCACGCAGTGTGAATGAGCAAAGACGCGATCTGAGAGAATCGCCGACGAGTCGCCGACGCCCGTGAGATATTTGGCATGCTAAATATCTGGACCTGTCGGCGATTCAAAATCCTGCTGTGTGAAAAGTGTTCTGACTGAAAACTACATCGGCGATGACCGTCAGCCAATGAGAGAGCAAGATACAGAGCAGCGGGGAGTTCGGGGAGGAGTTATAGACCACAATATCAGCAAGCATGGCTTCATTCACATAAACATTACAATTCTATCAAACTGAAACAAAACACAAACATTTGCTTGACCATCCGCAACAGCAGCACATTGAAAAGTTATTTATTTACCTCCAACTCACGATGCAGAACACACAATCCACAGTCTCCCCAACTATTTCCTCCTCCATATTCTTCTTTTCTTTTTCTTGTTTTCGCTGCAAATCCGCACACAGGCAACTCGTATTGCAAGCTTCTTGTGGGCTACCGTTTTTAATAATAATAATAATAACTCCGGTCCTGCACGCGTGATATCGCGTTGTTTCCTTGTCACATCTCGCGTGTGTTTGGTTGTGAAACGTAGTTTGCGTGCCAGACAGAGTTGTCGGCGATTCTTCCTATTGTAAAGTCATGCAGTGTGAAACCCTCTGTCGCCGATCCATCGTGCAGTTTGAACACAGCAGCGACTGAATGCTGGCCAAGATAGTCATGCAGTGTGAAAAGAACAGTGACCCGACTACTTTGAAAATCGTGCAGTCTGAACTCGGCTTAAGAGTCCACTCTGAGAGGAACGCAGATTTCGACATGGAGTGTAAGGCATTAAAAGATCAGTCAAGTACTGAGGAGCCAGATCATGCAAAGCCTTATATGTTAACATAAGGACTTTAAAATCAATACGATACCTGACAGGAAGCCAGTGCAAAGACTTCAAGACAGGGGTAATATAATCACCAGCCCTGACCCCAGACAGTACTCTAGCAGCCGAATTTTGTAAATACTGAAGTTTGTTGAGTAATGATTTAGATACTCCAGCTAAAAGACCATTACAATAGTCCAGATGTGAAAAGACAAAAGAATTTATCAACTGCTCAGCCACAGCAAAGGACAACATAGGACGTAAAAGCGCTATATTCCTGAGGTGAAAAAAGGATGTCTTAACCGTATTCTGAACAAAAGGCTCAAATGACAGTGTGGCATCAAAGATGACACCAAGATTTTTTACTTTGCCTTGAAACTCCAAGGTGACACCATCAACAGACAGATTAAGAGAACCACCAGCATTTCGCAGTTGATGAGGAGAGCCTAAGAGCATAATGTCCGTTTTAGAGCCATTTAAAGACAGAAAATTATTAGACATTCAATTCTTGATCTCAGTGATACAGTTGGAAAGATGCACAATGTCCAAATGCTGACCTGGTCATGAATGGATATAAATCTGTGTATCATCGGCATAAAAGTGATAATTAATGTCTAGAGATCTGAGTAGTTGACCAAGTGGATAAATATACACTAAACAGTAATGGACCCAATACTGACCCCTGTGGGACACCAGTATGTACAGAACCAACTTTGGACCTATAGCCACCCATAGAAACAAATTGACTGCGGTCAGTAAGATAGGACCTAAACCAGTCAAGAACTGTCTCTGACAAACCAAATACAGTTTCCAGACGATTAAGTAATAATGTATGGTCAATAGTATCAAAGGCAGAACTAAGATCCAAGAGAACGAGAAGAGACAGGGAGCCTGAGTCGGAAGCTACTAGCAAGTCATTAGTGACATTAACCAACGCGGTCTCTGTGCTGTGCAGTTTCCGAAACCCCGATTGATGGGGCTCAAATAAATTATTTTCAATTAAGTGATCGTTCAGTTGGGCTGCAACCACACCCTCCAAGATTTTAGCCAGGAATGGAATATTTGAAATTGGGCCATAATTTGAAAGAGCGTTCACATCAGAATTTTGCTTTTTTAAAATGGGAGTGACAGCAGCAGTTTTAAGTGCTGCTGGCACCACACCAGTTGACAAAGAGTCATTTATTATAGCAAGAACTGAGGGACATAAAGGACCAAAGCAAGGCAAAGGATCAAGTATGCAAGTGGAAGCTTTCATACGAGAAACATGCTTGCAGAGTAACTCAGGTTGTAATGCAGTAAATTTGGAAAATGGAGTGCCAGAAAAGCTTGGTGTAGTATCTGTTTGAACAGTAGATCCAGAAGAACTACGAATATTTGTGCGAACATTATCAATCTTCTCACTGAAAAATTAGAGAAACTCATTGCACAACCAATCAGATGAAATCAAAGAACTGACACCATCTACATTAAGTAGACTATTAATTGTGTGAAAAAGTTGTCTAGGATTGTTTTGATTATTTTCAATAATATTTGATAAATATGTTGATCTTGCTGTTTCAATAGCTACTCTGTATTGTGTCAAACAGCTTTTCCAAGCTTGATGAAACACATTTAGACCAGAGCAACGCCACTTTCGCTCCAATTTCCGACATGCTGCCTTCTGGGAACGCAAATCATCATTATACCAAGGGGATGACTGTACAAATGAGACATTATGTGTTTTTATGGGAGCAAAGTTGTCCAAGTTGGCTGTAAGGACATTGTTAAATATAGAGATTTTATCCTCAAGAGGAGCAGAAGTCATAGCATTTAAGGAAGAGACAATTGAATTAGCAAAAATAGCATGATCAATTGATTGCCATTTACGGAATGAAATAGATTGTGAAGTTTCTCTACTAGAAAGTGATACCTCAGTATTAAAAAAGATAGCAAAATGGTCCGAAAGACCAACATCCACAGCAGAAAAATTAGAGAGAAAAGAGTCATTTGCAATGACTAAATCCAGTGTATGCCCCTTACAATGAGTGGGAACATTTACAAACTGAGAGAGATTAAAACAGTCCAAGAGTGACAGAAAATCCTTGGCCATGCTACAAGCTGTCTGATCTACATGTATGTTAAAATCACCCAGAATCAAAATTATCTTAAATTTGACAGACAATATGGACAGTAGATCAGCAAACTCAGACAGAAAATCCTTATTTGGTTTTGGAGGTCTATAAATAGTGACCATAGCAGCACTGTGAGAATGCCTTGTTTTAAATGTATCTGACATTTAAAACAAGGCATTCAAATGTTTTAAAAGGAGGCACGGACACAGGGTGTATCTTGTATTGTAGTTTATAGACCACTATAATACCCCCACCTCTACCTGTAGTCCTGGAGACATCAAAGAGTCCATAGCCCGCTGGAGTCAGCTGATTAAAAAGAAGACCATCGTCCTGTTTGTGCCAAGTTTCCGTAAGAAACAATAAGTCCAGTTTTTTGTCCATGATAAAATCCGACAGAAGCAAGGGTTTATTGTTCACAGAGCGCACGTTTAATAACGCGGCATTTAAGGGGCTTGCAGTCACCGCACCAAAGGTCCAGGCCAGCACCAAAAGAAGCAAAATCCTGGCGTACATAGGTATAATGCACCGCATCGCGGCAAAAACGTAAGATGATAGAAGATGTTTACATAGCACATATTCGGGGAGCGGAGCGGCAGCCAAACGCGCCAGCGTACCCAGCTCAACCGGAAGTCGGAACAACATGAGGGTGAGGCATTTAAACTGATAAAATACTGTATATCAGTTTAAATCCTTCAGGATTATATTATATTTTATTATATTATATTATAATGTAAGCCTAATAAAAAAAAATCGATCTCAAGGGGATTGTTTATGGCTCCTTGCCACTAAAAATCTTAACTTCCTGGTATAGAAAATCTGGGAAATTCATAAGCAATAAACATGTAAATTTTGATGGTTTAACACTGTCTGTTGCTAATAATTTACGGTACAAAAACACATTATGGTTGTCCTAAACCATCAGTGTAACTGCTCATATTATTATAAAGAATAACTGTCCTGCAGGAGATTTTTAAATTATTTTTAATAGAATTTCTTGGTAAAGACTGGTACAGTTAACACAGCAATGTGAAAAAAATCTCAAGTAACCTAAAATGTGCTTAATTTAGTGACTGTGACTTAATATATCACTCAGTTACATCAAGGGTCAAATAAAATAGAAATGGCTTAAAGTTAAAAAGTTACAGTTGCATGTTAAATCTTATCCGTCCCCGAACTTGGTGGCCGAGCCTGGGGTCTGGGCCAAGGCCAAGGAGCCTACCCCGCCGTGGCCTCCCGAGTGGCCAGCACCATCCTGGAGACGACCTTCCCTGCATCGTCCTGGATCACCCGTCACGTCTCCAGGACGCCCGCCCTCCCTCCTGGTTATCTATCCATGGTCGCGCCTACCGGGAAGGGGGAGTAATGTCACAGTCACCGTCTGTAGCACCTTCCCCAGACTCCATTTCCCAGCATCCCTCTGGTTCCTCACCTGCACTCACACTCCAATCACCTGCACCTGAAACTCATCACCTTGGTTAGCGCTCTTTAGCACCACTATTTAAGCCCCATGTTCACTCCACCACATTGTCTGGTCTCGTCTATGGATGTTTCTATGTATTCCCTTACCTTATGGACTTCTTCCCTGTTACCTACCTGTGTCATCCGTCTTCTGTGTTCCAGCTACTGTCACCCACCATCCATCTGCCAGTCTTCCATCCACTCTCCACTCCTGCAATAGAGACATTGTTTACCATTCAAGCTAAGTTCCATCTCAAACGTTCTTCAGCATCTCTACTTACCTGTATTCTCCTCTGCCAGATCCATGCCTCTGTTTAAATAAAACTACCTGTTATTCACTTACCTGCCTGCCTCCATCTGTGTTTGTGTGCCTGACACTGGTAAGGACATATTATAATAATGCAATAAAGTTTAACTCACTTGCATCTGGTCCATTGATGAAGCCATGGCTGCGTTCAGCCCTGACAAAATGTTGCAAAAAGATTTTTAAATGGAAACGGTGATGTGTTGAACACCCTGTTGTGATGACGCAAGAGTTGCAACTATGGCAGCTGAGAAGGCCATTCTTTGTGTTCTTTCAGAAGAATTTTCTGAGCCTGATGAAATCGGTATAAATGTGTTTAATACTGCAAAATATGCTTTGTTACAGTCAGCGCAGAGGTATGGCAAGCCAAAAGGGTCCGAATTATGCTATAGATTAATCACGTCTACAGTCAAACGCTGTCAAATAGGGCGTTTTAAACCGTATTTGTGCCGCAAAATACGCCGTTGTGATTACAAACGCAGTAAAAAAAATGTGTGAAAATACGTCAAAGACGCCAAATTTGGCGGCGTTTTAGTGTGCATGAAAAGCGCCACTTTATGCCATCCATCTTGCCATATGACACAGGGGGAAAAAAAACAGTGCACGCGTCTTTTACGACGTTTGCTTATAGCAGGGATGGGCAACTCCGGTCCTGGAGGTCCAGTGTCCTGCAGAGTTTATCTCCATCCCTGATAATTCACTTGCCTATAACTTTCTACTAATCCTAAAGACCTTGATTAGCTGGTTCAGGTGTGTTTGTTTAGGGTTGGAGCTAAACTCTGCTGGGCAGTGGCCCTGCAGGACTGAAGTTGCCCATCCCTGGCTTATAGTATGAGTTATGCCCATGATTTCCACAGCCAGTAGGTTTAAACGTTTTCCACCCAATCAATGGTAAACTGAGTCAGACCAGACCAATTCAGCATGGATCAGTTTAGCCAAAGGAGTGCCTATGAATTGATAGGATATATACAATAGCCTATAACTTTGTGGATATTTTCATTTAACATTAAACATATTAGGCCTAATTAAAGATCACACCTCTTTTTTAATGTAATTGCTAAGATTTCATGTTCAGCAGTACCTATCCCATTCTATGTATTCAACTTATTACACAGATACTTTTCACGCTAATAAAAAAAACTGAACACTAGCTTTAAGTAATATTTTACAATTAAGGAATTGTCCCTTGTATAACAGAAGATAGTGTTTAAAAGTTGTGCAACATATCATGTGGTAGCCTAGTTAATAGCCTGCTTGTTCCGCATCGATCGCTGGTTCGTGGTCTGCTCTTAGCAGGTCTAGTTTGAAAGAATGTATTTGCTATGTTAAAGAAACAAAAAGAAAAGACCCTAACCTTTTGTTGTGAGCTGATTTTTACGATATCCACCTTGTTTTGTTTATCTATTAACATATTGTAGAATTTGGTGTTTCAGTTACATTGTCAATATTTAAAAATAGAACATCGTAGTAATTATTTTTTATTTGATAAACATATTCAAAGGCCATCGAAAGACAACATCCAGCTGATTGAGCTATATCATAATATCCATTAGAACTCATTTGAAATGTGCAATCCCAAAATAATAACGTTATGAAAAAAAAATAAAATCTAACGTTATATTTCCATTAAGAAAACTTTCCAAAAACAAAATTCAAAAAATAACGTTTTGGGAACCAAAAACCAACATTCTGGGAACCAAAAATTAATGTTTAGGGAACGTTCTGACAACCAAAAATTGTTCTCTGGGGAAAACGGTATCATCCGTCACTTGGTCAGTTGCTGGGGGAAGAGGATGACCTCATCCAGGAGTACAAAATAAGTATCAAGAACAGTTACTGTTCTGGGATGCGTTTCTCAAAAGCATTGCGAGTTGATCGTGGAGATTATTGTTGCTAATTGGTGCTACAATAGCTAAAATGACAGCGAATATGCTATTTACGATGCTTTTGAGAAATGCACCCCTGGATGCATTTTGTACCTATATGTTCCCTTTCAAAAGGGAATTCGCTCTGCGTTTGCAAAAACGCTACGGGGAACGTCACGTGACCCAGGTGTCTGAAAGCAACTATCCAACAACTCCAATCCCTATTGGCCAGCGACAGCCTATGACGTAATATGGCGCGACACGGACGTATAAAAGGAGCGCCTGGAGAAACAGAAGACAATCTCATCATCTTTCGGTCCTGTTCTGTCTGATCGTGACTATATCAACTCCGGTAGGGTTTTTATATATGCCTTACAAACGTTCAAGAGAGTGTGTTTTTCCGTGTCCCAGGTTTTGACACTTGATATACACATTTTTCTGGGCGTTTTCTGTCTGGAGAGGAGCACGCATAGACAGTGCTTGATGGCGCTGGCTCTGTGTGTGTCTGTTGTTTACTGTGAGCGTCTCCCTATCGGGATGCTCCGTTCTCATTGGCACTCTTTCAGAGGGAAGAGGTGTCTGCATCGATGTCTGATGATTCTAGCACCGTTTGTGCTGAGGCACAGCGGTGGCTGCGATCATAGGGCTCGCAGATGAACTCGTTGGGAGGTTTGAGAGAATTGTATTCTTTCTAACTTCCCCGTGGCTGGCGAGAACGAGTGGATGACGATGACGTTCGTGTTTGATGTCATCGCGTCCGGCGGCAAGCGCTCCTCTGGCTGTTGTGTGTGTGCGGAGCTGCTGTGTGTTTGGGACGCGGCTCTCGGCGGGCTGCAGCTGCCGTGAGAGCGCGTTAAGAAAGGGGCCGCGCGTGGACGGCTTGACGAGCGGTTCCTTTCTGTCCATTTATGCAGCGGCTTCCATGACTTTCCATTCCTTTCTGATCTCCGCCATTGAGATCGGGAGGGCATGGAAAAACCCTTAGCCGTTCAGATTTGTATCTGAACCCAGACAGACAGGAGGAGGAAGAAGAAGCGAAAGTGAGGTGGGTGATCGATTGTAAACACTGTTGTTTATAATCAATTCCCCAGCTATATAGGGTGATTTTTATCTACCCTCTCCTCTTCTTCTTCCACCTCCTGTATATATATATATATATATATATATATACAGTATATATATATATATATATATATATGTATATATATGTATATATATATATATATATATATGTATATATATATATATGTGTGTGTGAATAATATATTTATATGCATGTGTATATATATATATATATATATATATATATATATATAATCATATATCATGCTCAGATGCTTCTTATGGTCAGACTGATGGCTGGGCCCATAGTGATTATGTCAGCCTGCTGTTTCTGTTTGATAGTAAGAGGATCTTTTAGGCTTAAAAGAACCTTAGATTCCATCTTTTCATGTAAAAAAGTAGCATTAGGAGACTTTGGTCTTTGAGCCGCAGGAGGGTCTATATTTTATGTGTTTAAAATAAGACCTTATTTTCCTGTATAGTTTTCTGAGCATGTAGTCAAGAAAATTAGGAGGTTTTTGGGCAAACTGAAGTAATGACAGACTGGCTCGAGTATATGTTGTGCAGGCCACAAAATGGCCGCCTCTTAGCCACCTGTTTAGAGTAGCTTCTCATCTGCTGTTTTCTAGAGTAGTTTGAGTTAGCACTCGTCACTTCAGTTATATGTAAGTTTAGGTCGGCCCTAATCGGCTGCCTGACATTGTTTGCTTGTGAGCTTCACTTTCTTTCTCTTATTTATGAGATGTGGAGGTGAAACCCAGGCTTCACTAGGCTTGTGGCCCTGTAAGAAGGCCCGTAGCTTAGCGGCCAGGCTAGAGCTAGGTTAGGTGTGTTATTTACATATAACCCTATGTATATCCCTTGTCAGGTTGTATAGTTCCTAGTTCTGGCCTCCTCCCGAGGGAGTTGTTGGGCCAATTTGCCCATTATCCCCTTGCTATGTAGGTGCAATTGTTGAGTTTAACAGCTAGGTTGTAGACTGTTTTAGACTTCCTGATGCTGTTATCTCAGGTGGTAGGCCCTTATCTTTGCGTAGATAAGTTATGCAGTGTTGCTAGGCCCCACTTTCTAGAACTTTTATGCTATGGAAAATGTGTTCTTTCCTCTGAGCTACTTGTTTTATCAAGTTTGAGTTGACGTTGCTAGTGTTTAGCATCCGTCCTCTATGGTTCAGTACAGATTTGAGAATCTTTTTCAAAAAAATTATTTGCTATGTTAAAGAGATAAATAATCTTTTTTTTTTAAAAATTATTTTCCCTTAAAAATAGCATATACATCAAAGCATTGTGTAAAATTGCTTTGAAGTTCTAGACGTTTGCCCTTCATTATATATGAGCTTACTTATGCTGCCACAGGTTAGCACCTGTTTTCATAATAGCAGGCTTTTTCATGTAGCTGCTTTTGGAGACATTGGTGACCTAATATTCCCCATTTGTAGGTTTATTGGTGTTACTGAGTGCATCACCTGTTGGATTGCATACTCAGGGTAGTATAGAACCACTTTTTGAGAAAAGCTGGTTTCTATTAGCTCCCTTTTTGTGATCTTGTTAACAGCTATATTGCATATAACTTTGATTGTAGGCTCTTATGTTAATTAGCCTCCTTCTAGTTAGCAATTGTATTTCTAACAAGTGCTGTTAGCTGATCATAGTTTGCTCACATAGTTTACAGTATTTCACGAGCTGAAGCCACGTGTCATTAGAATGGTAGGCCCCAACAGGCCTCCTTTCTAGTTCACATGTTGGCACAGTTGTGTTTTATTCTGCAAGCAGGCTGAACGCCACTTGTTGCTGAGATTGTAGGCACCGCGGGCCTCCTTTTTTAGCTGACTTGTTGGCAGGATGCCTGGGAATCCGAGAACCCATATCACCATCGGCCACGCCCCACCTCTGTTGAGTAGGCCTTAAGCAGGCCTCTCGTGGAGTATGGCGGCGTAATGTGCATTCCTTCTTTAAGTAGTGCGTGAAAGGTTTTCCACTGAATGCATGGCCTGATGGTTGATATGGTCTTGGACTGGCTGATGCCACGTGTTTACTATGGTAGGCCCTAATAAGGCCTCCTTTTAGTTTACATGTTGGCACAGTGTGTTTTATATGAACAAACGGGCTGAATGCCACTTGTTGCTGAGATTGTAGGCCCTATAGGCCTCCTTTTTAGCTGACATACTGACAGGATGCTTGTGAATCCAATACCACCATTGGCCACGCCCCACCTCTGTTGAGTAGGCCTTAAGCAGGCCTCTCTTGGAGTATGTGGTGTAATATGCACTCTTTTTAGAAACTAATCTTTGAATGCATGGCCTAATGGTTAGTATTGTTATGGTCAGTATATGCTAGGCCCTATGGGCCGCCTTTTTCAACATAGTGGTACATGTTGACGTGTATTTTACTCTGAGAACCTTTGTATACACTTCTGGTTGGCCAGGGGCCCAGATATTTAACCTCCTTTGTGTCGGTTATTTATCGTTCTTCGGTGCCTAAGAACACTGCCACAAGCTGATGCAACATGTCTGTTGAGGTGATAGGCCCGCACGGGCCTTCCTCGACTATGTGTTGGCGTATGTTGTACTCCTCTTGCTTGAAAGAGTAAAAAGGTGCTTTTACTGAGTACACTGCTCGTTGGATTGTGTTGGGTAGATTATCATGCGGGCGCTTTTCAGCCTCTTATGCTGTCATTGAAGTTGCCTGTCTGCTGCCAGCAAGACAGGTGTTCAGGGTGGCCCCTCCAGGCCACTTTCTGGATATACTTTCTGGATATATAATATACTTCTGTATCATATTCAGTTATTTTCATGCTGTAGGCCCTCTTGGCCTCCATGAGTATGTGCTCATTGCATGGTCTACCTGTTAGGTGAAGCTTAGTACTTCCCTTTCGGGTTATGTACGTAATAGTGCTTAGCTCCCTAAGCTGATCATGGTGGTAGCCCTAATAAGGCCTCCTCCTAAGATTCAGCCGTAGGCTGGTTTGTGCTCCCCTGAAGCATCAAGTGTTCTCCTCAGTGCATTAATTAAGTGCTGAGTAGATCCTAGGATGAGTGGATCATACTCCCCTCAATATGAGGGTTCATAGCACTCAGCTGAGTTCTGCTCTCCAGGATGACCGTCTCTACGCGTGGGTTTGAGATGTTCCTGCCTTTCTGCAGTCACTCTTACCTGCTCTCTTCTTTGAGAATGCGTTTTGGAGATTCTGTACTCAGACAGGGTTGCCCAAGACTAAGTTTGTCCTATGACAGACCAGGTCGGCCTCCCTGGTGACATTGAGGGTTGACTTTGTTCCCCTCTAGTGACTGGACAGGGTTCCCTTCGGTTCCCTGGCCTCATTCCCTAGAAGAGACCACTTTGTCTGCGGAAAAGTTGGTCTCAGATGCTCTAGCGGCCTTATTAGGCCTTCTCTCTCTATAAAGGAAGGCCTTCTGTAGGCTCAGCTTGGGCTGTTGGCCATAGGGAATGCCGTCACTGACAGCCTGGTGTGACCCGAGGGTGAGTTGCTAAGCGTTTCCTTCGAAACTGCTCGACGTTTGTCAGCCATATTTTTTGGTATGCACTCTCCTCAAGCATGGCGGCGTGGGTATATCGTTCTCCATAGCGTTTTTGCAAACGCAGAGCGAGTTCCCTTTCGAAAGGGAACGTCTCAGGTTACTTATGTAACCATGGTTCCCTGTGAACAGGGAACGAGACTCTGCGTTTCCTTGCCATGCTTCAGGTTGCCTGCCTGCAGAACAGTCCCTCAAGACGATAGATGTCCTCTGTTTCTCCAGGCGCTCCTTTTATACGTCCGGTCGCGCCATATTACGTCATAGGCTGTCGCTGGCCAATAGGGATTGGAGTTGTTGGATAGTTGCTTTCAGACACCTGGATCATGTGACGTCCCCTGTAGCGTTTTTGCAAACGCAGAGTCTTGTTCCCTGTTCTCAGGGAACCATGGTTACATACGTAACCTGAGACGTTTGTTATTTTCTATTTTTGTAACATGAAGACTAAAATACTTTTGCCCTTTCGATCATCCAGTTTAAAGTAAAACAAATGACTTGAAACAAGTCCACCATTTGTGGGAGAAATTCGGTCTGAACAAAGCCGTTAACCACATTTTGAAGGATAATGCAAAATAATTTCCATAATTTTAAAAGATAAAACATAAGATTTCTGGTCTATGACAAGGTCGGCTTGGTCTTTGGTCAGACAAAGACTGACTGTGAAGGGAGAACTTATATAGTGACTCAAACAAGATGATTAATGACGTGCACCTGAACGGAATGAACTAATAATGAGGATCAGCAGAACTGAACAAAGGAACACGTGACAAATGTAAACAAACTGAAAGTTTATGGTGATTAAGAATGAATATATCTGTGTTAATAATATTAGTAGTTTCAAGCTCCAAACTATAGGCTAATTTTGCTGCTTGTTTATACCTTACTGTATCTGCTTTTTCCTGATTAATCTGCTTGCTTGACTGCCCCATTAACATTAATCGTTTGGGATGATTCCCTCAGTTTTTCTGTTAGTTGAAAATATAAAATTAAGCTATAGGCTATTTCACATATTTGGATAATTATTCAAAACCCAGCAGATCTTCCATTTGGTGTCGCGGACACTCTCAAAGCCTCGAATTCAACATGAATTTTTTCATTTCATGTCATGGGATTAGCCTATGAATGTATACATCGACCAATGTCATTTTGATGGTGTTTATCAACCACGATACACCTACCATTGCAGGAGGATGCTTGCCTTGAGAGCCCCGCAGTGTAAATTTTTAGTTTCCCGTTGTGACAGTGGAACACTCAAGTTTACTTTAATATTCTAATCAAATCACAATAAACTATAGGCTATATCGTTATGTATAGCCTACAAGTCTCAGAATACATTTTTTACAATATAAATTATGTAGGAACATTATTTGATTAATTTCTGACAAGAGTGTGCATCTAAAAAAAAAAAAGCTTAATGTTGTATGAAATAATGTATCCTATCCTCATGTCTTGAATCAGAATTATAATGTTAATTTTCTAATTAAATTTTAAAAATATATATATTGCAATAATATACTAGTTTCTATGTTGATGGAGTTATCTGGTCTCTAGCAGCTAAAAGTTTCTCAGAAAAATCATTTTTTACATAAAACTTGGTTAGACTTGATATTATTTATTTATTTTCGGGCTAAAACACACATTATATATATATATATATATATATATATATATATATATATTTGCCAAATGTCTTCTTTTAAAATAGACCTTAGATCTATATTCCAAAGCATTCATGAATTACAACCATTTAGTTCGCATGTCGTCTACACTAGGAAAAAAAAACTTAAAAAAAAAAAGATTATTTATCTCTTTCTTTAACATAGCAAATACACTCTTTCAAACCAGACCTGCTAAGAGCAGACCACACCAGCGATTGATGCGGTTTGGGAGTTGGGCACTTTAACAAGCAGACTATTAACTAGGCTATCACATGATATGTTGCACAACTTTTAAACACTATCTCTCTTCTGTTATACTAGAGACGATTTCTCGTTTTGGAAATATTACTTACTGTAAAGCTAGTGTTCAATTATTTACTAATGTAAAAAGTATCTGGGTAATAAGTTGAACACATAGAATGGGGTAGGTATTGCTTAACATGAAATCTTAGCAATTACATTAAAGTATGATAAAGAGGTGCCATCTTTAATAATATGTTTAATGTTAGTAGAGATGAAAATATCCAAAAAGTTATAGGCTATTGTACATAAATATATCCTATCAATTCATAGGCACTCCTTTGGCTAAAATGATCCGTGCTGAATTGTTCTGGTCGGACTCAGTTTACCATTGATTGGGTGAAAACCGTTCAAACCTACTGGTTGTCTAAATCATGGGTGTGAATCATTATACTATAAGCAAAACACCATAAAAGACGCGCGCGCTGTGCAACCAAAATATTTTTTTTACGGCGTCATATGGCAAAATGGACGCCGTAAAATCGGTGCTTTTCATGCACACTAAAACGGCATTAAATACAGCGTCATTGACGTATTTTATGTATTTTCATTGACATATTTTTTACGGCGTTTGCAATCACAACGGCGTATTTTGCGGCGCAAATACATTTTAAAACACCGTATTTGACTGTAAACGAGATTAATCTATATTGTAATTCTGACCCTTTTGGCTTCCCATAGATCTGTTATCCTCTCGTGGAAGTGATTTACT
Organism: Megalobrama amblycephala; assembly: GCF_018812025.1. Classification (NCBI taxonomy): domain Eukaryota; kingdom Metazoa; phylum Chordata; class Actinopteri; order Cypriniformes; family Xenocyprididae; genus Megalobrama; species Megalobrama amblycephala. The sequence goes on from NW_025953371.1 coordinate 59,460, forward strand.
GTGCGCGTAACCATCAGCTGTGCCCTCGGTTATTAATTGCATTAAAATGCCGTCATACTGAGGATTATGTTATGTTATGTTTACCGAAGTAGATCCACTCTACAAAATCAAAGTAAAAGCTATTCTTGCTGTCTATTAATGGCTTGTTTACTCAGAAAACCCAAGTTAAGATCAATTAATTTGATGTTGATTTTCCTAAAAAAAAAATATTTTTTTTCTTTTTTTACTTACCATGATGGTTATTCATGTTCCCTTTGGTTAGGCACTTGGAACTTTGTTAAAGACTTTATAATTCTCTCCATTTTGGTGCAGTCATGCATCAAGAAATCACAGTTTGTGGTTTCAAAGAAAGATAAGTAATAGATAGACCACTTTTAAGAGGTGATCTGATTTCTAACTGAATGTTGTTTAGTTAGATGTTTAATTTTCTTATTCAATAGTGATGCTTTAAAACGTTTGTACTAACACTAATGTTATCAACATCTTGTGAAACTTTTAACTGAGGTTCTGCAACACTAGCTTACAGCTGACCACACTTGAGCCACGCACAGATCTCAACATTCAGCATGCAAACCACAACAATGGTAACAATAAAATTTTATTTAAAGTAAATTAAGAACTTTCTACAGTTCTTTTTTAGTTAGTAGTACTCTCGTGTAAGTGAACTAGGCAATACTAACAAAGCTTTTGTCAGTACAACATATACTATTCCTCTTTCACTTTACTTGAAGAAAATGTGGAACCAATTGCACATAGTTTTCTAAATCTCCATATCTTAAGATGGCAGATTAAAACCATGTTGAGATTAATAGTATTTAAGATGTTTGCAGAACACAAAACACTGTTAGTTAAATGGAATTCCTCCAGTAATCTTACTGTTAAATCTTAAGTAAGATTAGTAAATATTCTAGAGAATGTTAACTAGAATTGACAATAAACTAACTATATATTTTTTACTTAATTTACTTGTGAAGAGTTTGCTTTCTTTACTTTTAGCAGATTATTAACTTAAGTTTTCCCTTTTAGTTTACTTTGCAAAAATAAGGCAATCGGTTTCCAAACTTTAAGTAAACTGAACTTGTTAGAATTTACAGTGTACCACATTAAACTGAGTGCTATTATACTAATGATTATGAATGATACTAATGATGATATACTAATGATTAGCTAATAGTGAACTACCACATTCAACTGAGTGCTATTAACACTTAAGAATAACTCACGCTATGAAGCATTAGTTAAGCATTAGTAAATAGTTAATTCATCATTTATAAAGCATTAACAGACATTAGTAAGCAGCGTATAAATACAGCTATAAATGCTTTGTTCTTCATTTATAAGCATATCCATAATGTGTTTAATAATTGTATTTTCATACTTTATTAATGAACAATTTATCATTTCTAAATTATGTATTACAGTATTTACAAACCAGTTATTTAGGAGTTGTCAGTGGTTCATAAAATCATTTAGAAAGTGTAAGTAAATGATTAATAAACTATTTAAATGTACATTTATGCATTTTATTATTTAGACATATAGTAATAGTTACTCAGTGTTAATAAATGCTTTATTAACACATGTTCCTACTGTAATTCATGATTGATTCAGGTAGTTATAAAACATTTAGTAGTTGTCAGTTAACTATTTTTGTGAGCTCATCTAAAGTGAGGACTATTTATGCCTCGTAAAGTTTTTATTAAAGGAGATTTAAAGGATACAGAACAGAGAAATATTTAGTTCAAGGAAAAAAATGAAACTTTACAATGGGTAACTTGATATAAAATTAAAAAATAAACCTGTGCAGTTTCACAGAAAATAAAAATCCCTGTACTCCTCCAGAAAACATAATTGTGCAGTAAAATGAAACTAAAAATTTACCAGTGCCAACACTGGAATAAGGAGTGCCAAAATACAACAAATAATGTTTTTATAAAACAATAATAATATAATAAAATATTTCACAGTGTCAAAACTACCTCAGTATTAACTTTAAAACATTAGAGAACAGCAGTGCAGAAGATAAAAGCTTTTGAATCTCCTTTATAAAAGCTTTACGAGGCATTAATTGTTACAGATCTAGTAGCTTAGAAAACTCACAATAAAGGTAATAGCAGAAAATACAGTCTTTTAATCCAACAGGAGAGCATAACGGGTTACACCAGTAACATCAAATATTAAACAATGACTGACAAAGAACACAGAACAGGCAGGAACTTAAATACACAGACAATGACTACTAAACGGGAACAGCTGATGAGACTTAATTAGAAATCATAATGACTAATGAGGACTAATGCAGACAAGACAGAACTGAGGTAAACAGAACATATACGTGACATTACGCCTTCGGTGGAGGGTGTGAAGCTGGTGACAGACAGCAACCTGGAGGAGTAGACCACAGGCACCATGGTGGAGTTGACGGTGGGAGAAGCCAGGGTGGGGTCCTGACTGCAGGGGCGGACGGAACCCTGGGACCAATCAGCGGTGACGGAATCATGGTGATTGGAGGTGCCGGCGAAACGTAGCAGCTGACGGACCTAGGCGACATCGCAGGCCTGGAAGCCTGGTGCTGAGCTGCTGGCTTACGGGACCGAGGCGATGACGGGGACTCGGATGACCGGGGTGACGATGGGGCAAGCGAGCACGACGGGGAGGTCGGAAGAAAGGGAGGAGCCCGATGTCACTGTAGGGGTGCAGGGTTCCGGCGCAGCTGGAATCCCGGAAGCTGGGCGTCGACTGCCGGAGACCGACCTGGAGTGATGAGTGAGCCCAGTGGAGCATCCGGACAGACGGGCCACGGAGACGTTGAGGGAGCAGTGAGCCGAGGCGATGGTGACGGGCTGACAGGTCGAGATGGAGACGTAGGCCTGGAGGCCTGAAGTGGAGGTGGGAACTCTGTCTCGAGCCAAGCTGGTGGAGGTGATGCCCGAGGCGAGGGTGATGAGCCGCACGGAGTGAGCGGCGGAGACAGAGCCAAGGAGCTTGACGACACCCGTGGTACCAACGGATCCTGGGGACTGGCCGTGACCAGTGATGGAGACGGGATCAGGAAATCAGACAGGGGAACAGGCAGAAGATTTCCGGATGGAACCGGAGCATCCAGATAACCGGACAGGACCAGCAAAGACAAGGAGGATTCGAGGGTGGGGACTTGGGTGGGAATAGAATCCGCAGACCACAGATCGATCAGGTCTAGATCTGCTCCTGGCTCTGTGGGGGACTGACCCGCTTGCATCGACTCCGGGGCTTTGATGTTCTCTGGTCCTGAAACGACCTCGGTGGGCGCCTCGGACTCGCTGGCTGAGGGAAAAAGGCTGCCGTTTCGGAGGATCCAGACCATGTATTCTAAATACGGCCTGCTCTCCGGGAGGAGAAGGAGATGCAGCGCTGGTGAGTCCATCTTCGTTACTCAGTTTGAGGGTCAGTCATTCTGTTACAGATCTAGTAGCTTAGAAAACTCACGACGAAGGTTATAGCAGAAAATACAGTCTTTTAATCCAACAGGAGAGCATAACGGGTTACACCAGTAACATCAAACATTAAACAATGACTGACAAAGAACACAGAACAGGCAGGAACTTAAATACACAGATAATGACTACTAAACGGGAACAGCTGACGAGACTTAATTAGAAACCATAATGACTAATGAGGACTAATGCAGACAAAACAGAACTGAGGTAAACAGAACATTAATAGTCCTCACTTTAGATGAGCTCACAAAAATAGTTAACTGACCACTTCTAAATGTTTTATAACTACCTGAATTAATCATGAATTACAGTAGGAATATGTATTAATAAAGCATTTATTAAAATACTGAGTAACTATTACTATATGTATAAATAATAAGATGTATAAATGTATGTTTAAATAGTTTATTAATCATTTACTTACATTTCCTAAATGATCTTATGAACCACTGACAACTCCTAAATAACTGGTTTGTAAATAATGTAATAATTTAAAAAGGATGAATTGTTCATTAATAAAGTATGAAAAAACAATTATTAAACACATTATAGATATGCTTATAAATCAAAACAAAGCATTTATAGGTGTATTTATAAACTGCTTATTAATGTCTATTAATGCTTTATAATTGATGAATTAACTATTTACTAACGCTTAACTAATGCTTCATAGCGTGAGTTATTCTAAAGTGCTACCATGATGGAACAATGTTTTAAAGTGTTACTGGACATGACATTATTCATGTTACTGTTGTTTGCTGTTGACGTTGCTGACATTTGCTGTTGCCAAACTGAACTGAATGGGCCAGAATTGCAATTGTTTTACCCCTGATTGCTTTCAAATGGTAATATGGATTTTGATTTCAGTCAATAAGATTTTTCTATTTATGAAGTCTCATTTAATTTTGTATTTCCAACTTCCTAGGCCATTGATCCGATTGACACAAAATTTGGCATATATGTACAGTATATAAGTGTGTTCTTAGGGGACTGAACTACAAAACTGTGACTACATCCATCATTTTTTAAGTTACATAACCTGTGGGGACAGCAACAATTACACCTTTAAAAATTGTATAGGCTAATTATATCTAAGCTTTCAGAGGGTTATCACTACCCCTGATCCAAACCCCAACCCTAATCATAACTTGATTTTGGGTTTAAAATGTAATTTAACAGGCATTTATTTAAGATGGATCTCAAAATCATGTAGGTAAAATATGTGGTAACATTTCATCAATTTCATGTTGTCATATAAAGAGCTAGACAACACCTATAATTATATTTAAAATGATTATAAGAGTCATTGTTTTGAGAGTCTAACTGCACATTAAAACCTTTTTTCAATTACAATGAAACTTGTTAACCCTTTTGTAAAGTTCCAACAATAACAGGCCACATCTCAAAATAATCTTACCTTGTCCATACTTGCAGATTTTACATTTATACCTCTAGAATTAAAACAAACAAACAAACAAACAAACAAAGCATTAAATTCTGTGGCATGGCAAAAGACACAATTTTGTGTTTGACTACTGTTATATAATAATATAAATGTATTGTTACTCAGAGATAATATGTGCATCTTACCCAACATAAAACAACAAGAAAAACTGCTATAAGAATTCCTAGAACTCCAACCACAAATCTTAGAATTACAGTTTCTAGAAAACAGAACAGCAGAATGAAAATGGTGGTGGTGGTTGTGTTGGTGATGGTGGGGGGTGGGGGGTATGTTTTTCCAAACATATTTGGAAAAAAAAAAAAAAGTAATTATGTATATCACCTAATCGTTTATCGGTGTTTGGACCAAGATCATTGTTGCTTGCAGCTATTAGGAACAGAAATTATTGAATTTGAATGTTACATTTAAACATGTAAACCAAATCAAGGAATATACAGAATACTATGGTGTAACAAACATACTTGCAGATTTCATTGTGCAGTTTATGGGTCCTTGAAATTTTCCATTTTCTTTAATACATTTAGCAACTGAATAAAGAAGACATCAATTAGTATAATGTTATATCATATAGATATTTGCTTTATAAAGATATAAAATATTTGATTTTTTTTTTTTTTTTTCTATTATTATACTGCATAATAAAACCTCACTGTTATGATGGAATTTGCAATATCTCTTGTTGTGCTTGCTTCCAGACAGTATGTGGTCGAGTTCACATTCTGCTTTTTCACATAGGTATATAGATTGATTACATGCTACAGCAAGGCTACATTTTACCTCTCCTAAAATAAAATAAAAACAAACAAATAAATAAATGTAATTCAGGAATTAAAACTTTAGGATACTTAAAACTGAAAAGGAAAGGTTTATTGAGATACAAAAAAAAAAAAAAAGAAAAGAAAAAAAAGTACATTTTAATTTATGTACCATCTGTGTTTTTGCAGGTGATACTACCAAGTAGAGTTTCTATAAATTTCAGACCCTTTTTCAGGCCACATTCCTCCAATGAGCTGCAAATTTTTTTTTGAGATGATTTTCCAACAGTCTTCAAACACTGTATTTGTAAAGCTGAAAAACATCATGATGAAAAGTTATAGGCCTACTACAATACATGGGCAGGTTTCCCGAAGCAACATTTACGTTAAATAATGTAAACTGTAGGGATCCTTACAGTTAATTTCCCAGCCCTTGTAATTAAAAAGGAATTGTGGCCTTGTAGATCATTTTTATGCTTTACACCTTTCCCTGTCTCCTGTCTTCTATCTGTCTGCATCATAACATCCAATGACTGAAATCACATATGTGGTCAAAAATGGATGCTATGCCTGTAATGGTTCATTCGACTGCTGTTTTACTTGGAACTATTTTCCTCGATGGAAAGTATCATCAGGTAAGTTACTCAATATTAACTTATTGCTTATTGAACTGTTGTTTAAAGCTACATCACACTGGTAATCATGCTGTTGATATTTGTATATTTGTATATTGCTTATACTGTATATGCAACTACGTTCTGCTTCGGGAAAACCTAGCCCAGCATCTGATTGATATTTATCCCTTAACCTTACCCCCACAACCATATAGGGACTGTTTAGAGTAATAATCTTTAATAATCACCAGCTGAAGCCACAATACTTACTAGAACACATTGCTAGGCTATTATTCCATTCACATGAATTTGTGTGGTTGCAGTTTTCAGCGTGACTCTGAGTTGTACAGTTGACCACCATTTCCTTAAAGTCTAGACAAAACAAAGAGTTTATAAAACTGTGTGATATAAGTAATAAAGTAGCTACTACAAGCTTGTTTGATGAAAAAAAATATTTTATCATTTTAGAAGAGAGAGAGGACAACAACGAACAATATACTACAATTGGTACACAACTTCAGTTTGAGCAGTTTTGTAGATGTAATAATAAATGTAATTTATCTGTCAAAACATATCACCATACAAAAAAATATATATATTATAAAATTTGAGTAGCTTACCAGACATAATAAGAGAAGGCAGACATAGAGAGGCAAATAGAAACAGAACCCTCATTCTGTACTAAAAGAAAATAAAAAAATAAATACAATTTATAATCAGAATTTATGATTTAGTAAAACTAAAAGTAAAAGTAGAACTGTTGTTTTTGTTCATGCTTTCATGTCTTTTATTTTGAAATTTGTCTTGGTCTTGTTTGCTGGTTTGTCATGTGATTCCCTTGCCTGCCCCTCATGTGATCTTTTCATGCAATAGCGTCTAGCTGCAGCCTAAAGGGGCGAGTGGAGCTCTACTCTCGAACAGGGAATACGTCACCTCCACTAGTTAAGTAGATAGCTACAGCCGCTGGGCATGCACACTTAGTCATTTAGCAGCCGCTTTTATCCAAAGTGACTTACAAATGAAAATAGTACAATAAATTCAAATCAACATGAGAACAACAGTACATAAGTGCTGTGTGAAATCACAGTTATGACAGTAATGTGCTCGTAGCAAGGATTTTTTTTTTTTAAATAAATAAATACACAAATATATGGAAGAAGAACAGAAATCAAGGTAAGTGCTACTATTACTGGGTTAAGTGCTGACAAAAAAGATACGTCTTTACCATTTTTTTGAAAATGGCTAGAGACTCAGCTGCTTGGATCGAGTGTGGCAGGTTATTCCACCAGCCAGGAACAGACCCGGAGAAGGTCCATGAGAGTGATTTTGTGCCCCTTTGTGATGGCACCACAAGGCGCCGTTCACTTGCAGAACGCAAGCTTCTGGAGGGCGCATAAGTCTGAAGTAGTGAGTTAAGGTATAGTGGTGCAGAGCCAGCGGTCGTTCTGTAGGCAAACATCAGAGCCTTGAATTGGATGCGAGCAGCTACTGGCAGCCAATGCAGACTGATGAAGAGAGGAGTGACGTGCGCTCTCTTCGGCTCGTTGAAGATCAGTCTTGCTGCAGCATTCTGGATCAGTTGTAGAGGCTTGACAGTGCATGCTGGAAGGCCAGCCAAGAGAGCATTACAATAGTCCAGTCTGGATAGAACAAGAGCTTGGACAAGAATTTGTGTGGAATGCTCCGATAGGAAGGGTCTAATCTTCCTGATGTTGTACAAGGCAAATCTGCAGGACCGGGCCGTTGTTGCAACATGATCTGTGAAGCTTAAACAATCATCCATCACCACTCCAAGGTTCCTAGCTGTCCTGGAAGGAGTAATGGTTGACGACCCAAGTTGAATTGAAAGGTTATGATGAAGTGTTGGGTTGGCACCGACCACAAGCAGTTCCGTTTTTACAAGGTTGAGTTGAAGGTGGTGGTCCTTCATCCAGGCAGAAATGGCTGTCAGGCAGGCTGTGATGCGACCAGCAATCGTCGGATCATCTGGTTGGAATGAGAGGTAGAGTTGTGTGTGGGGTAGGTGTACACGTTAATAAAACTTGTATTTGCATTATTGTAAAGGGTAGGTTTAGGATTGGGGTAGGTGTAGACGTTAGTAAAACACAAGTGGAGGTGACGTTTTTCCTGTTTGAGAGTGGAGCTCCACTCGTCCATGGTCTGCAGCAGCTAATGCTCCGCCTCTGGCGGTACGCAGATAAGGAGACCAGAGGTCGTTTTTTGAATGGATGTCAATGGATGAGAGGCTTCACTATGCTGATTAAACAGCTTTTGTGGGGAAATAGCTAATCATTTAATTAATCGACAACCTGTTTGCTAATCTTCAGCATGTTTTACACTAAACAATACTTTCGTTGGGAACTATATGTAGATTTTAGCTTGATAAAAATGTATTTTTTTAAGAGAAGGCAGACTAGAAATGTTGCGACTGATGTCACTGCCATTTCATGATGAGAGGTGCTGCACGTGATTAAGTTAGCCGTTACGCTTTCTCCAATGGTAAGAGATACAGACCCTCTCATCTCCCTATAATATACAATCTCTGTCCTTAGTACTTCTATCATGTTCTGATAGGTTCAAAAAGCGAAACTCAATAGAACATCCCATTGCAACACCGGCGCCCAGCAGCAGCCCTACGCTTCCACCATTTTGGGGTGAAAGCGACTCACAGTCCACTAGTTTCTATGGCAATATCAGCTGCTTTAAAAAAAAAAAAAAAAAAAAATCCAAACCTCAATGATGACAACACAGAATAAAATACTATCACTAGTGATCATCAAATCCTTTTAACAGTTTATTTTTCAGACTTTGTGTTTAAGTCTTCCACTTTTTTCACAAAACCTTTGCTCTCTAGAAACCCAGTCAGTTAAAATTATTTTAAGTTCAAGTATTATACACATTATAGCATTATAAACACTGAATTAATACCAACATATGAAATTAAATTAAGGACATGCATCAGAAAAATTGGGAATATAGGACAATAAATATATAACAATATAACAGCTTGACATTAAACTGTTTTTGCAGTGTTGTCTTATATTAATGTCCGTTAAAGCAAGACTATGTAAACAAAACAAAAACAAAACAAAAACAAAACAAAAAAAAAAGTCAGGGATCTGTGAGGGAGGACTCAAATGCAGGATGAGTGTTACAGGTTTATTGACAAGACTTAAGATATTGCATGATTGCGTCATGAAGGACATGTTAAATCAGTCCAATGCCGTGACGGAACGTCATAGGCGGGTGACGTCATTACCAGAAAACTACAAACCTGATTCAAAAAAGTTGGGACACTGTACAAATTGTGAATAAAAACAGAATGCAATGATGTGGAAGTTTCAAATTTCAATATTTTATTCAGAATACAACATAGATGACATATCAAATGCTTAAACTGAGAAAATGTATCATTTTAAGGGAAAAATAAGTTGGTTTTAAATTTCATGGCATCAACACATCTCAAAAAAGTTGGGACAAGGCCATGTTTACCACTGTGTGGCATCCCCTCTTCTTTTTATAACAGTCTGCAAATGTCTGGGGACTGAGGAGACAAGTTGATCAAGTTTAGGAATAGGAATGTTGTCTCATTCTTGTCTAATACAGGCTTCTAGTTGCTCAACTGTTGTAGATCTTCTTTGTCACATCTTCCTCTTTATGACGCGCCAAATGTTTTCTATGGGTGAAAGATCTGGACTGCAGGCTGGCCATTTCAGTACCCGGATCCTCCTTCTACGCAGCCATGATGTTGTAATTGATGCAGTATGTGGTCTGGCATTGTCATGTTGGAAAATGCAAGGTCTTTCCTGAAAGAGACAACGTCTGGATGGGAGCATATGTTGTTCTAGAACTTGGATATACCTTTCAGCATTGATGGTGCCTTTCCAGATGTGTAAGCTGCCCATGCCCCACGCACTCATGCAACCCCATACCATCAGAGATGCAGGCTTCTGAACTGAGCGCTGATAACAATTTGGGTTGTCCTTGTCCTCTTTAGTCCGGATGACATGGCGTCCCAGTTTTCCAAAAAGAACTTCAAATTTTGATTGGTCTGACCACAGAACAGTTTTCCACTTTGCCACAGTCCATTTTAAATGAGCCTTGGCCCAGAGAAAACGCCTGTGCTTCTGGATCATGTTTAGATATGGCTTCTTTTTTGACCTATAGAGTTTCTGGAAGTATTCCTGAGCCCATGTTGTGATTTCCATTACAGTAGCATTCCTGTATGTGATGCAGTGCCGTCTAAGGGCCCGAAGATCACGGGCATCCAGTATGGTTTTCCGGCCTTGACCCTTACACACAGAGATTGTTCCAGATTCTCTGAATCTTTGGATGATATTATGCACTGTAGATGAGGATAACTTCAAACTCTTTGCAATTTGTCTCTGAGAAACTCCTTTCTGATATTGCTCCACTATTTTTCGCCGCAGCATTGGGGGAATTGGTGATCCTCTGCCCATCTTGACTTCTGAGAGACACTGCCACTCTGGGAGGCTCTTTTTATACCCAATCATGTTGCCAATTGACCTAATAAGTTGCAAATTGGTCCTCCAGCTGTTCCTTATATATACATTTAACTTTTCCGGCCTCTTATTGCTACCTGTCCCAACTTTTTTGGAATGTGTAGCTCTCATGAAATCCAAAATGAGCCAATATTTGGCATGACATTTCAAAATGTCTCACTTTCAACATTTGATATGTTATCTATATTCTGTTGTGAATAAAATATAAGTTTATGAGATTTGTAAATTATTGCATTCCTTTTTTTATCCACAATTTGTACAGTGTCCCAACTTTTTTGGAATCGAGTTTGTATAAAGCACACCTGAACCAAACAGAGTTAGCGTCTGTGTCTTCAGTAAGCACTCTCTGTGAAACTGTCTGTCTTATTTACTGTTGTTTGTCTCTCACATTATTAAAGCATTCAGAAGAAGACATACATACATATATATATATATATATATATATATATATTACAATGGCAAGTAAGCAGCAATTCAAGCCGTGTGCTTCTCCCTGCCCTCGTTATATCACGGGTGGGGATTCACACTTTGTGTTGTGTGCTTGGGAGCGGAGCATGCCCAGGCAGCCCTCGAGGGGGCAGGGTGTGTGCATTGCGAACAGATGTCTCTCAAGACGCTCCGCTCCCGTGGGGGGCTTTTTGAGGAAAGCGGTTCGGCTCGCGTTCCCCGCGGCTCGGGTCCCGCTACTGCCGAGGCACAGCAAAGGCTTGTGATGTGGGGCTCGCAAATGGATCTTGCAGAGGGGTTAGAGATGGGCCCCGCCCTTTCTCTGCCCTTACCTGCTGGATCCAGCGCTGCATTTCAGGAGGTAGAAGCATGCTCTGCGGTTTCTTCTGCCCCTGGTGAAACGCCGGTGTAGCAGCAATCTAGTTCTGAGGAACTGGACGTTGTTAGCATCAACCCTTGTGATATAAATACAATACAAATTTCCAATTACAGCAATATTGTAGGGCTGAAAAGGCATGGCTATGGGGAGTTGCCTTGGGTGGAAGAGACACTTGCAAGCTATCTCTCCCCTGAATCTGCATCTTCCCTTAAAGCCCCGAAGTTACCCACTAAGCCATTAAGAACATCATCTGCTTTAGTGGGTAAAGCGTACTCGGCAGCAGGTCAGGCAGCGGCTTGTTTACACACTATTGCCGTCCTACAAGCATATCAGGCTGACCTGCTAAAAGACCTAGATGAGGGTGGGGAAGTCAGTCGCGAGGCATTCGCTAAGCTCCGGAAAGCTACTGATCTGTCTCTCCGCGCTACCAAGGAGATTGGGCGGTCTATGTCAGCCCTGGTAGCCACTGGCTCAACCTCGCAGACTTGAAAGAGTGTGACAGATCTTTCCTTTTGGATGCCCCTTCGGCGACTCAGTCAACACAGACATCGAGAGGTTTCAGGAAGCTAAGAAACAGGTGGCAGCATTCCAAAAGTTCCTTCCCCACCGCTCTCAGGTCTCAGGGACTGCTGGGCGGGAGCAGGGAACGCATATCTCAGTGTCCACCCAGCAATATAGTGGCGCTAGGATGTTCCTTTCGAGGAGGGATTAAAAGTGGCCAGTTCAGTTGCTCCCTGACGGTTCGCCGTTTCAGGGCACTGGGCTGGACACACATCAAACACCAGAGACTCTCAAGACTGATTCCCTTAGTAGATTTTTTGGCAGAATGGAAACTTCTGTCAAATACATCTCAATGGGTCCTCCACACAGTAGAATTTGGGTACAGAATTTAGTTTGGATTGCAACCGCCCAGGTTCAAAGGGGTTTTGTTCACCGAGGTGAGCCCCGAGCAGGCTCTGGTTATGTAACAAGAAGTACAGACTCTCTTGCGAAAAGAAGCTATAGAAAGGGAGTCAGGGTTTTACAGCCGGTACTTCATAGTTCTAAAGAAGGATGGAGGGTTGCGTCCTATTCTAGATCTGCGCCTACTAAATCACTCTGTCAAGAAGCTCAAGTTCAGAATGCTAACTCTGAAACAAATTGTGTCACAAATCAACTCCGAGGACTGTTTTTTTCACGAGAGATCTGAAAGACGCATACTTTCATATATCCATCCTTCCTCAACACAGGAAGTTCCTAAGGTTCGCTTTTGGAGGCGAAGCGTACCAATATCGGGTTCTTCCCTTTGGCCTAGCTTTATCTCCCCGCACCTTCACAAAATGCGTGGATGCAGCTCTGGCTCCATTGCGGCTCCAGGGCATCCGCGTATTGAATTACATAGATGACTGGCTGATACTGGCAAAGTCAGAGGAGTTGGTGGTTCAGCATTGAGATGCTGTTCTCGCCCACATGAAGTGTCTGGGGTTACGGCTAAACGCAAAGAAGAGTGTGCTATCTCCAGCTCAGAGAACCTCTTTTCTAGGCATAGTTTGGGATTCGGTCTTGATGCAAGCACGTCTATCTCCGGCTCGCGTAGAGGCGATTCTCACAGCCGTAAACAAGCTGAAGCTAGGCCAGTCACTCACTGTGAAACAGTTTAAGAGACTGTTAGGTCTGATGGCAGCTGCATCCCATGTGATACCTTTTGGCCTGCTGTACATGAGACCTTTGCAGTGGTGGCTAAAACCAAGGGGTTTTCCCCGAGGGGAAATCTGTTTCGCATGATCAAGATCATGTGGAGATGCCTTCGTGCTTGTGTCATGTGGAAAAAAAAACTTGGTTTCTGTATTACTGTTACTAAAAAATAAAGCTGCATCTGATTATGCTATGTTAGCTACTTGACAAAATAGTGTTTTTCTCTGAGGCATGGTAAAGCATGGTACTCGCAAGAAATCAAGAAAATTAGATTTAAACAATAAGACTAAACGTGTTGAGCTATATAACAAAAATTCGTTTTCTGTCTATAAACGTAACCAAACAGTTGCTCCCTTGTCTATTAAAATATGTAAAACTTGTAATATATTAAAGCGTCTTTGTTGTTTCCATGGTTTCTACAAAATAAAACCGGAAACCGAGGGTAACGCGGGTATGACGCAATTGACAGGCGACTCCTCACATGTCCTGGAGCCTTGGTTAAAATTGCAATTTTCTCATGATTTACAAATAGTTGCAAACATTTGGGATGTTGTAAGTACTCAACTGAACAAAATATATAACACGGGCCTAGTGGTTTTTGGATATCTTACTGCAAAATATATTAAAAAACAAATATATATATATATATATATATATATATATATATATATATATATATATATATAGGTGCTGGTCATATAATTAGAATATCAAAAAGTTGATTTATTTCACTAATTCCATTCAAAAAGTGAAACTTGTATATTATATTCAATCATTACACACAGACTGATATATTTCAAATGTTTTAATATATATTTTGCTTTTACTTTAAAATCAGTTTGCTTTTAATATGAAATCAAATACACTGCTGAACAATAACCAATATCTAATATTTTTCCCTATATTTTATGACAATTTTATGATTGGTTTATGTACTACAAATACTTGTGCATTAAATCCTCATGGATATTATACAATGTAAAATAAATAAATAAATAAAGATCACAGAATAAGGCAGAAAATACAGTACCTATCAAAAGTTTGGGAACATTGCAATTGTATTTGTACAACTGAAATATCTCTGTCTGGGTTTATTTAATTGTGAAATAGTATTACAATTTAAATAGCTGTTTTATATGTGAATATATTGCAAAATATACAATATATGTGGTCAAAGCTTAATTTTCAGCATCATTACTCCAGTCTTCAGTGTCACATGATCCTTCAGAAATCATTCTGATATGTTGATTTGCTACTTAAGAAACATGTCTGATTATTATAATACAAATGTTGAAAACAGTTGTGCTGCTTCAGATTTCAAACATTTGTGGTAAGATTAAACAGAGATAAATTAATACTTTTATTCATCAAGGATGCATTAAATGTATTTGAAATGACTGTGACAATAAATGCAAATGCTGTTCATTAAACTTTCTATTCATCAAAGAATACTGAAAAAATAAATGTATGATGGTATCCACAACAATTTTAGGCAACTGTTTTCAACAGATAATAATCAGCAATCTTTCTTGAGCATTAAATCATCATATTTGAATGATTTCTGAAGGATCATGTGACACCGAAGACTGGAGTAATGCTGAAAACTCAGCTTTTCATCATAGGAATAAATACATATTAAAGTATATTCACATAGAAAACAGCTATTTTAATATGTAATATTTCACAATATTATTGTTTTTACTGTATTTTTGGATTAAATAAATGCAGCCTTGGTGAGCATAAGAGACTTTCAAAAACACTAGTTGTCAAATAGCACTACATTATTCATATACACTGTAAAAAATGACCGTGATTTTAACAGTAAAAGACTGTAAAAATGCTGCGGTGAAAAACTGTCAATTGGTTTACAGAAAGTTTCCGTACTATATACGGTGAATAACTGTAATAGATTTAACTGTACATTTAATGTAATTTTACGGTAAAATACCATTAAATTCACAGTTTTTGGAAGTGAAAAATAACAATTCATTGTAAAATTTACAGTGAAAAACCGTATATTGACATTCCCACAATTCCCTGCGTGACACTTCACATTTGATATATTTTCGTTGAAATAACTCTGTTTCTTCTTAGTTTTTCTAATTTTTTTCTAATCAGTTACGTACATTAGGGTTTTATGTTACATCTAATGTTGTTAAATTAATGTTTATTGCATTTTTAAAATGTCATGCATGTTACCATGATGGTGTTTAGTGTGTGTGTGAATGACACTGTGTGCACCTTCTATATGTTAGTGTTGTTCTTGTCAGCTTGTGGAAAAGCTGCTTGTGATGAAAATCAAAATGTCTGCCACGCAACCGAAGAATTGGGATAGGACTCGGGAAGAAATCATGTTCATGGATGCGATTATTAACATTACTGTAGTATGATGCAGAGCAGGACCGTGTTGATGAATGGCATGCAATTAATTTTAAAACGTATTGCATGATGGAGAAAATGCTGTATTACTGTTACTAAAAAATAAAGCTGCATCTGATTATGCTATGTTAGCTACTTGACAAAATAGTGTTTTTCTCTGAGGCATGGTAAAGCATGGTGCACCTTCTATATGTTAGTGTTGTTCTTGTCAGCTTGTGGAAAAGCTGCTTGTGATGAACTTTGATTCATCATGTGACTCTCATCACCACTGTGTTTGGTGACTGTCAGTATATTATAAAGGTACAAAACAGATATTAGTACTTCATTAGGTTGGTAAATTAACATTATATCAGTTAATGAAATATGTTATTTTACCGTAAATTTAACAGATTTGTTTTACGTTGCTACTGTATTTTTTACGGTAAAGTTCTGGCAACCACAGCTGCCGGTTTTTTACCGTAAATTTTACTGGGATTTTTTTTTACAGTGTACTTTATTGTCAATAAACTTGATATAGCTTGAAAAACACACATAATCCATATCTTGTTGCAATAGTGTGTTTGTTGTCTTCACGTTTCATCAGTCAATACGTTTCTGCATTTTATTCAGCAGTTGCTACAGCGAATAGCTAAATTACTTCTATGAAACTATTTTGGACATTCTGCAAGAGAGCGCCCTCTGGCTTCCAGTATGAATGAAACATATATTGCATGTGAGTGAGCGCTCCATAATGTTTAGATCGCCTATTTTTAGTTAAGAATAAAACGACAGGTCATGCATAGACTGTCTTGTCTCTTTGAATTTAAATCAAGATTTATTCAAATTGGCCTATATGTGAACACACCTGCAGGGGATGAATTTACATTTTATTAAAAGTGCGGGGGACATGTCCCCCGGTCCCCCACGTATTCTATGCCCATAGGTCCGTTTCATTTGCAGATCCTTTATGTTAAAAATGACAGACCAATATTTAAAAGCCTACATCTTGAATAAAAACGGAGTGCGAGATGTAGTTGACTTGACATTAGTACAGCAAGGTATTTTTCATCCTAGGCCTAATGTTGATGTTGGTATGAATGCTGGGGCAGATGACGAAGTTAAAATTGATGCTTCAGGATCTGATCCTATTTTGCGTTCACTTAGTGGTGTGAACTTGGAGGATTTGAAATTAGCTATCTAGTTAAAGCAGTTAGATCTTGAGATTAAACCTCAGGAGCACACTACTCAACTTTTACGTTTTAGGCAATGCGAATTAGAGATGCAAGCTGGCTGTGTTTCAGGGTGCTGCATTGCAGGCTAAATTCTCTGGAACCTACATCATTGATAAGAAGCTGAGTGACAAAAATTATATTGTTCGAACTCCTGATCACCAGAGAAAAACTCTTGTGTGTCATGTTAACATACTGAAGCTATATGTTAGTCGTGAGGAAAATATAGGGTCAAAAAGCTCTGTTACCACTCCTGTAGCTTCAGTCGTGACTGTTTCTGACAGTGATGCCGATGTTGATGAAGATGGGCATAATACCCTAGTTTCAGGAGGTAGACTGAATAATTCCAAGATTTTGGAGAGCTTAAGTTCTCATTTGGAACATCTGTCTGACCCTCAGCAAACTGACATCATACAGTTGATAAATTCTTTCCTGGGATTGTTCTCAGATGTTCCCACTCGCACTCATGTACTGAAACACAATATTAATGTGGGTGATCATCCACCCATTAAGCTTAGTGCTTACAGAGTGAACCCTGTTAAACGTAAAATCATGGAGTCTGAGGTAAAATATCTTGTTGAGATTGGACTCGCAGTGCCGAGTTCTAGTGCCTGGAGTTCACCATGTTTATTGGTTAAGAAATCTGATTTTGTAGTGCTGATGCAAAATCGCATTCGTTTAGTTCTGAGTAAGTCTACTATACATAGATTCTTTGGGTATGGGAGTGTTATGACCTGCGTTCTTGTATTTGGTATGTGTTGTTTGTATGCTCTACGACCATATTTCATCTAGTTTCTAACAAACTAAAGAAAAATCACTAAAAATAATAAATATGTGAAATAATGTAAACTTGTTAATCTCTGTTTTTTTTTGGGGGGGGGGGGGGGGGGGTTGCAGGTTTTTTTTTTTTTTTTTTGCAGTTTTTGCAGTTTTTAAATAGTTTTTTTATTGATAATGAACACAAATTTACGGAAGCCCTGAACCGCATTGTGAAAAAAAAAAAAAAAAAAAAACTTGGTAGGGAGGAAAAAAAAAATCGAAAAGTTATCTCGTTATTTCAACATAATAAGTCGTTATAACGACATAATATCTCGTTATTTCAAGATATTAAGTCGTTATAACGACATAATATCTCGTTATTTCAACATAATAAGTCATTATAATGACATAATATCTCGTTATTTCAAGATATTAAGTCGTTATAACGACATATCTCGTTATTTCAACATAATAAGTCGTTATAACGACATATCTCGTTATTTCAACATAATAAGTCGTTATAACGACATATCTCGTTATTTCAACATAATAAGTCGTTATAACGACATATCTCGTTATTTCAAGATATTAAGTCGTTATAACGACATAATATCTCGTTATAACGACATATCTCGTTATTTCAACATAATAAGTCGTTATAACGACATAATATCTCGTTATTTCAAGATATTAAGTCGTTATAACGACATAATATCTCGTTATAACGACATAATATCTCGTTATTTCAACATAAGAAGTCGTTATAACGACATAATAAGTCGTTATTTCAACATAATAACTCTTTATTATCTATCAAGTATGATAAAGGACGTTCCCGTGATAATGTCCCCAGTGGCGCAATGCTGAAATATTGGACTGCCAGTCTAGCTAGCTTTTACTGCGATCGCCGCGGTTCGAATCCGCCTTTTGCCGAGTTCGTTCTTCTCTAGTTTCACATCACATATCAAAAAAGGCATTTATTTTCAATAAAAATTAAAACTATGTTATAAAAGTGCAAATAACCTGCCTAACGAGTGTTTAATAACATTAAAAGTATTTATTGGGCAGGGTTAGCAGCATGTTCGATATTACCCACTAGAGGGCAGAATAAGACAGGGAATCAATTAAAGAACGCAATAGTTATGTTGAACTACTGTTACAATTTGGTGCTCCAAAATCCCAGAGGTTTATCATGGGAATTTGCGTTCATCCAGGCTAACCTTCATTGAGGTTAAATTTATTAGACCATAGTAAATAAAACAATTTACAGTGCAAATGTCAGGGGTGTCAAACTTACAGCCCGGTGTCCAATCTGATTTGAACTATAATAAAACATAGAGATGCACTAGTCCAGGGGCCAAAAACGTTTTTAAGCGGTTTTTTTTAATTATTATTCTGGGTTTGCAAACAAACTGCTTTGTAATATTTTCTAAAGATATAAAAATCAAAATAGGTGCTAATATATTGAAATAATAGGACACGGAGTGTCTATTTACAGTAAGTGCAAATAGCGTCCCTTGTTGACAAACACTCTTTACAGTATAGCTCCAATGTCTGGTTGGGCCACTGAAGTTTAAAAAGGGACAGTTGTAATTTGATGTATTCAGTGGCGTAACAATAGCATGAAGGGTTTCAGATTTTGGCTTTTACAGCGATCGCTGCAGGGTCGAATCAGCATTTTGCAGAGCTCACCCAATAAAAGAGCTCACTCCTATTTTCTCATCATATACATTTTCAATAAAATGAAAATAATGTTCAAAAAGTGGAAATAAAATGTGAACAAGTGTTTAATAATATTAAAAGTGTTCATTGAGTAGGGTTGGTGGAAAGTGGAGGGGTTTTATTCTCCCAATAATGCAGCATCCATTTAATAATTTTAATAAATATAATCACTCTATATGATATTATTGCATCCTGTACAAAAATACTGAGGTACAAATAGTATCTGCCAATACCAGCCTACAGCATCTAAATACTATTTACACTTCTTGCAAAGAACTGATAGGCTACTTTTACATGGTGTCAATAGAATATATCGCTATTTTCACCTAGTATAAATAGCATATCGTGAAAATGCTGCTATTGTCATTTAGTATAAATAGGATGTCTAATAAATTTATGGTCTAATAAATTTAACCTCAATAAAGGTTAGCCTGGGATGAACGCAAATTCCCATGTTAAACCTCTGGGATTTTGGAGCACCAAATTGTAACAGTAGTTCAACATAACTATTGCGCTCTTTAATTGATTCCCTGTCTTATTCTGCCCTCTAGTGGGTAATATCGAACATGCTGCTAATCCTGCCCAATAAATACTTTGAATTTTATTAAACACTCGTTAGGCAGGTTATTTGCACTTTTATAACATTGCTTTAATTTCTATTGAAAATAAATGCCTTTTTTGATATGTGAAGTGAAACTAGAGAAGAACGAACTCGGCAAAAGGCGGATTCGAACCGCGGCGATCGCAGTAAAAGCTAGACTGGCGGTCCAATATTTTAGCATTGCACCACTGGGGACGTTATCACGGGCACGTCCTTTATCATACTTGATAGATAATAAAGAGTTATTATGTTGAAATAACGAGATATTATGTCGTTATAACGAGATATTATGTCGTTATAACGACTTAATATCTTGAAATAACGAGATATTATGTCATTATAACGACTTATTATGTTGAAATAACGAGATATTATGTCGTTATAACGACTTATTATGTTGAAATAACGAGATATTATGTCGTTATAACGACTTAATATCTTGAAATAACGAGATATTATGTCGTTATAACGACTTATTATGTTGAAATAACGAGATATTATGTCGTTATAACGACTTATTATGTTGAAATAACGAGATATTATGTCGTTATAACGACTTAATATCTTGAAATAACGAGATATTATGTCGTTATAACGACTTATTATGTTGAAATAACGAGATAACTTTTCGATTTTTTTTTTTTTTCCTCCCTACCAAGTTTTTTTTTTTTTTTTTTTTTTCACCATGCGGTTCAGGGCTTCCGTACAAATTAAGCAAGACAAACCTAATTAATTTAGCCTATACAATAAATGAAACCACAAAGCTGGTGGTCATTTTAATAAGTTGTGTGACAAAGCCGTTTCTGTTACAGCTCCAGCTCTCCAATGTAGTGTATATGTCAGTGTCCGAATTCAATCACTTCATTTTATTCACTCTGCACTCAAATGCCATACAATATATAGGGATTAGTGAATGAGTAAAGGAGTGAGCGGTTTCGGGCACAACTTATATTTACATGTAATCTCTCAACCAGTGTTTTAACCACATCAAGACATCAATGAAACAGATTGAGAATAATATCTCACAAAGCATTACCTCAGGCAAGTCATTTAGTGTCCACAGTTTGTCCATACCAATATTAACAAAGAATTATTGACCAATACCGATATTTGTCAATTCCTCTCTTATTTGAAATTTTGTCATCAAAATAGATATACTAGCAGTTTTATTGCTGCATCATCAAATAATTTTTAATGAACATGGATTGGATCCATTTAACATTCAGTAGGCATACATAAAGACAACAGAAAGATGCATATGAAATAAACTGTGCTTTTTAGGTAGGTTTAATAGTTTTCAGATACAGAAATAAAGTAAACAAATGTAAAATAGCACTGCATATTTTGAAGAATGTGTTAAACTGAATAGTTTTGGGGCACATTTAATTCCATAGTAGTTTTTTTTTCCTACTATGGAAGTCAACGGTGCCCCAAAGTGGCCTGGTTACAAATTTTCTTCAAAATATCTTTGTGTTCAACAGAACAAAGAAATTTATACACATTTGGAACAACTTGAGGGTGAGTAAATGATGACAGAATTTTCATTTTTGGGTGAACTATCCCTTTAGGAAAAGTCACCACCAATTTATTTACACCAATAGATATCCCCCCTACAGGGTTCTGTTGTGCTAATAAGGCTGCCATGAACACCCTTAGAGTCGCTGGGGACTGTTCAGTGTCCAATAAATGTTGTAAGATTTCCAGTACTGGACTAATGGCACAAGTGACTGGGTTAAGAGACGGCTCTGTACACCACGAAACCAAAAATATCCATTTACTGACATAAGTGCGACGTGACGATAGAGCTCTAGCATTCATGACAGTGTTCTTCACTCCAGCCGAACACTGCAAAAGCTCTTGCTCAACCCCAGGGGCCACACACACAACCTCAACTTGCTCGGTGAGGGGTGCCAAAGTGTCCCGTTCATTTGCGATAGCAGGTCCTTCCGAACTGACAATGGTTGGTGGGGGACCAGTCGTAAGGGCCAACAGCAGACTGAACCACGGCCTTTCTGGACACCAAGGCGCCACTAGAATAAGCCTGTGGTGTCTCTCCTGCACATGCCTCAGGACAGGCCAGAGAAGTGGAATTGGAGGGAAGGCATAGAGGAAGAGATCCAGCCAGTCATGGGCCAGGGCATCCTGGCCTAGTAATCCCCGCTCCTCCTGCGCTGTGAACCACAGCGGGCAATCTATTGTCTCTCTGCTGGCAAAGAGGTCCACTGCTGCGGTCCCATAAATTCCCCAAATTGACTGAATGACAGCTTTGTGCAGACACCACTCCCCTGGCCTCGGACCCGATCGAGAGAGTGAATCTGTCACACTGTTGCAGTGACCGGGGATGTGTGCCAATCTGATTGACAGAAAGTGCTTGCTCACCCACAACAGCAGCACTCGTGAAAGTCGAAGGCAAGATAGAGACCTCGTGCCCCCCAGTGGTTGATTAAAGGTGCCCAAGAATGCTTTTTCACAAGATGTAATATAAGTCTAAGGTGTCCCCTGAATGTGTCTGTGAAGTTTCAGCTCAAAATACCCCATAGATTTTTTTAAATTAATTTTTTTAACTGCCTATTTTGGGGCATCATTAACTATGCACTGATTTTTTCAGCGCGCTGCCCCTTTAATTTGCGTACTCCCTGCCACACGAGCTCTCGATTATATTACAGCACATTTACAAAGTTCACACAGCTAATATAACCCTCAAATGGATCTTTACAAGATGTTCGTCATGCATGCTGTATGCATGCTTCGAATTATGTGAATAAAGTATTTATTTTGATGTTTATATTTGATTCTCTATGAGTTTGAGGCTATGCTCTGTGGCTTATGGCTAATGCTACACTGTTGGAGAGATTTAAAAAGAATAAAGTTGTGTTTATGAATTATATAGACTGCAAGTGTTTAAAAATGAAAATAGCGACGGCTCTTGTCTCCGTGAATTCAGTAAGAAACGATGGTAACTTTAACCTCATTTAACAGTACATTAGCAACATGCTAATGAAACATTTAGATAGACAATTTACAAATATCACTAAAAATATTATGCTATCATGGATCATGTCAGTTATTATTGCTCCATCTGCCATTTTCGCTGTTGTTCTTGCTTACCTAGTCTGTTGATTCACCTGTGCAGATCCAGACGTTACTGGCTGCCCTTGTCTAATGCCTTTCATAATGTTGGGAATATGGGCTGGCATATGCAAATATTGGGGCGTACACCCCGACTGTTACGTAACAGTCTGTGTTATGTTGAGATCCGCATGTTTTCCGGAAGTCTTTTAAACAAATGAGATTTACATAAGAAAGAGAAAGCAATGGAGTTTGAAACTCAATGTATGTCTTTTCCATGTACTGAACTCTTGTTATTCAACTATGCCAAGGTAAATTCAAATTTTGAATCTAGGGCACCTTTAAGAACACCACTGTGGTGTTGTCGGTCTGCACCAGAATGTGCCTCCCTGATAGGTCCTGTCTGAAGTGTCTTAGGGTAAGAAGCACTGCCCACATCTCCAGGACACTGATGTGAGATGTCGTGCAGTATAAATTACAGTGAGAAGGTTCTAAATAGAAATGATGACATATATGTTTGTTCAACTGTATTATTTTGATAATGAACAATCTGCGATGGCACGTTTGCAGTGCTTTGTTGTGTGTGTGTGAGGCGCCGGCGCGATCAAACAGCAGTCTTTGCAAGGGACTTGCTCATCGTCATGGCAATGGTTTGTGGCCAAGTCAGATTACGTCAGAGTTTGTCATCGTTTGTCATCGTTTGTTGGAAAATCATACCATTGCTCAGACATTCTCCGACCCAACATACGCCAATTAAACATGTTCAGTCAGGTGAAAACAAACTCCGACCAACGGCAACAGACGCTGTCAAGGGTATCACACTAACTGCGTCTCATTTCGGAGGCTGTGTCCTGATCTAACAAACTCCAACAGACGTGTTTGTTGGCGTTTATCTGTGCAGTGTGGACTGGCCTTTAACTTTACCTGCATTCGTCATGGAACTTGCTAACTAGCACACTATTAGGAGAGATTCATAAAAAAATCTATAACATTACTCATATCTTCTGGAGTTACTGATCCATCCTTTAGGAACTTTTTAGCAAAACAAACTTTTTAGCACAGACGCATATAGGTAGATCTGGGGGCGCATTCCCTTGAAAAAAATTAATTCACTGCGTCTTCAGCGGCTCAGATGTCAAGAGTAAAGGACGACTGCCATGTTCATTCTTATATACAATAACAAAACACCTCAGTTGCTCAGGAGACATTCTTGTCTGCACCTGTGCGGCGTCAAAACAACAGCGTACTATTTACAGCTCACTCAGGGCGGGTCTATCCTAAAACAGCAGTGTCCGTCAAGAGTCGTGGGAGGAGCCTGTGCAAATTTACATCACTTTGCCAAGAATCTGTGAATAGCTTGATCTGACAAAGTGCTTATGATTTGTGGGGATCTGGGTGGATTTTATCATTATAGGGTGGTTGTGTAGACACACTGCAAAAAAAAAAAATACCACTGAAGAAGCAGCATCCTGAAGGCCAGAGCTGTCGTCGCTATGGGAACATTGAAACTGGGAATGTGAAGGCAACGTCTCATCCAAGGGTGTATAATAAATTTGCTCATCCCTATCTAATGAGTCAGAGGCCACAAGAGACAAGGTGTCTGGTTCCCCTCTGGAAAACTGGATGTTAACTCACACCTGGACAAGGGAGAAGCCGATACACATGCCCTTGTCCCCTGGCTCACATTCCGATGAGTAGGGGGTGCTGATAATAAAGCTTTAATGCCCTGAACTGTGTTTGCAAGCTCAACTACTTGATGGGCCAATGTATCTGACTCTGAGGATGTCCGCTTCTTCTTTGAAGGCTTTTCAACTCCACTGGCCGCACGCTTGCTACCCACATGCAATGCTGTCACCGCTGGTGGAGCAGAATTTTTAAATTCAGGATCCAATTCAGCCAATCGATGCTGTCTCGTCTTCAAGGACATTAAACTACACTCAGGACATGGATCTATGAAAATGATCAATGCCTAAGCAAGTGGGACATGGTATATGAGCATCCATAAGATCCATTGGACTTGAGCAGAGAGAGCATGAAGCTGCCATAACTTCCCACACCAGTAAATGATAAACCCCTGGTCAACCAATAGGGTTATAACAAAAATTAGAGGCAGAGAAAAACATCAAATTTGAAGAATACGCTGTTACAGTTGGTATGGTAACCCTTATCAAATGAGTATTGATCTGGTTCACCAATGAGTGCTCATATAAAGTAGTCGTCTAAAGATAAACAATACTACATGCAGTCTGACAGAAACCTGGTTAACCACAGTTCAGTTCAGTTCATCTTTATTCATTTCCCGAAGGCAATTTGGTTGCAGCACACAAGCATTTCACAATATAAACATTAAATGTCCATTTCCTTCCTAAAACGTTCTTACCTTAAATTTAAAAACTTTACTGCTGAGGGGATAAATGAATGTTTGTTTTACTAATCGGAGTTCTATAACGAATGCCAGAAGGGAGAAGGTTAAACTCGCGACACATTGGGTGGGAATCATCTAGCAAAATGCTCTGGGCTTTACCCAGAACCTGTCTATGATATAACTGGGCCATAGACACATCTGCTTACTCCCTTTTATTTTACTTCCCTGATTTACAATCCTATCAAGACAATTCTTATTTTTCACATTTAGAGATTAAACCAGCACAACAGTGAAAAAGATAACAGTGACTCAATATAGGATCTGTAGAACATGCTCATCAATATTTTGTCCACATTAAATGACATTATTTTCCACAAACAATACAACCTTTGCTGCCCCATCTTAAATATAACCTCAGTATTGGGAGAAAAGGACAATTTATTATCCAAAACAATACCCAAATACTTGTACTGTTCAACACTCTCGATACCTACTCCATTAATGCTTGTTTGCTTATCATGAATAGATTTCCTCCTAGACTTAAAATCAATAGTCATCTCCTTAGTTTTAGAAACATTAAGTTTTAAGAAAGTATTCTGACACCACATAATAAAATCATCAACCACAAGACCATGCATAGAGTCCTCCTCACTCATTAAGCTAATATTTAATCATCGGCAAATTTTGACTACTATAACTACTCTTACAGTCATTTGTGTACAGGATAAATAATAAAAGAGAAAGGACACATCCTTGAGGTGACCCAGTAGATGACACCAGCCATTCAGAAAAACATTTGCCATTTACTTTAACTCTCTGAGTTCTCTGCACAAGTAAATTTAAAATCCATCCTACGAGACTAAAATCCAACCCAAATTCATTTATGAGCTTCTCAACTAAAAGATGTGGCTGAATGGTATGAAAGGCAGATGAAAAATCAATAAAAAGTAATTTAACAAATGTTTTCGGCTTATCCAAATGCTGAAGTACTAAGTGTAAGAGAGTCGCAACTGCATCCTCTACCCCTCGCTTAGACCTATAAGCAAATTGTAGGGAGGCAAGAGAACTCTGTGTCCTTTTCATAATTACTTTCTTAACTAATCCTTCAAAACATTTCATAACTAGGGATTTAAGCGCCACAGGTCTAAAGTCATCCAATACCTGTACATTATGCTTTTTTGGTACTGGAATCACTTTAGACTGCTTCCAGAGTGCAGGTACTTTTTGTTGTTGAAGAGACAGAGCAAAAATTTCATAAAATATTGGACCTTACTGCTCAGCACATTCCTTCAGTAACCTACCCCCTATATTATCAGGCCCAGGTGCCTTCCTGACTTTACACTGTTTAAAAACTTTCATCACATTGCTCTCATTAAAAAAGATTTACTTTACATTTACTTTACATACATTTTTCAACCCATCAGTTTCCTCTTTAAAATCATAAGCATCAAATCTTAGATAAAAATTATTAAAATCCTGCGACAAAACTGCATCTGAACTGAATCAATTTAAACTAATACTATTTTTACTTTTCCTACTATCCTGACCTGTTATCAAATACATCCCCTCCCAAGCAGAACCTAAATTTCCCATTCTCAATTTTACCTCAAGATCTTCCTTGTAAACTGATTTAGCCCTCTTAATTTCACACTTAATTTCTTTTTTTATCCTAAAGTACTCAACTGTTTCTCCCTCTTTAAAGGCCCTATTTCTTTTTGACAGAAGAATCTTGAGTGATTTTGTGACCCATGGTTTGCTGTTTGGAAATTTCTTAAAAGATTTCACAGGTATTAACATATCCTCACAAAATGTCACATAACTACAAATTACATCTGTCAATTCATCAATGTCCAAACCAGAGTCCATAAAAACGTTCCAATCTGTACATATTCTTAGCGTCGCATCTTCAGACCAGTCCTTCCTCTTAATTAACTGCGCTTTTTCACATTTCAAAATACGTTTTATATGTAGGAACAAGTAGTACTGTATTGTGATCAGAAGTTCCTAAAGGTGGCTTACCAAATTATATGTAAGCTCCTTTGATCGATCCATAACACAAGTCCAAAATGTTATCCTTAAAGGTGCTAAAGAGGATGTTTTGTTTTATACATTTTTGCAAAATTACTTGAAATTGTCTTTACTAACTGATAAAAGACTATTTATTAGGTGCACCGAAAGTAAAAATATTAATATACATCATCTGTGCACGAGGTAGGGCCTTAAAAACATCAGCCAATCGTTTACGCGATCATCGCGTAAACGATTGGCTCTCTGGCTTGTCAATCACTGCCGTGACGTTCCTTGTGAGAGACGTGCGCGGATTGGCCCTCTGGCTTGTCAATCACTGCCGTGACGTTCCTTGTGCGAGACGTGCGCGGCTGCGCGCTCCAGTAACTTTCCACACTCCACAGGCGCCGCATGCAATGTTTTTGTCAGAAGACAGGAATAACAAGTGCAGATCATGAGTTACCTGCGGTGAGTCCGACATAATGAATCCAAAAAACACCACACAGCGAATGCCGATGGTAAACACTTGTGTTCCAATACTCGTGCACCAGTTTTGGGAGGCGTTCCTTTGAAATGAGCAATGAAGGAGGGGGGCTGTTCTTACGCATGCGCTCATTTCAAAAACTCAGTAACAGTCTTTGGATTCTCAGTTGACGAAAAAATCCTCTCTATCACCTTTAAGTGTTGGGCAAGTTACATACTGGTTGAAATGTCCCAGTGATTTCTCCAATGTACAATTATTAAAATCTCCCAGGATAAAACTGGGTGCTTCAGGAGATACAGATTGCAGTTCATGCACCACGCGTTCAATCTCCCTTGCTGCATTTTCCTCGTTTGCTTGGGGATGAATGTAAACAACCATGACAAACAGCTCATCAAGCAAATATTCTTGTAGTCATTCACATGAAACACTCACCTCAGCACTGCAAGTAGTAATCGATTCCAGTCAAACCCTGGATAACCAGTGGGAATCTGCTCCGATGATTAAGTCCAATGCACGTACGATAATTCAATATAATCCAATATGAACTCCCGAGGCAAAGAGACTGACCGTGACATGAACGGAATGGATATGCTGCATTCACGCGACCTCGTATTTACTGGAATCTTGAGATGACAACATGTGACGTTATATAACAACGCCTAAATGAATATACAGTGGACAGGTGGCACAGCGGCCACGTGGTACATGTGGGAGCTTTCAGAAAACTCCCAGCTTACAAACTGTAATTATGAGCTCTACGAGGAAGTGAACACTTTTTACGAGCCAGAATCTCATAGTTACAGGAATTATGATATAGCGTGAACGCACCTATAGCTTCCGACAC
The DNA here is from genome assembly GCF_018812025.1 of Megalobrama amblycephala. Lineage (NCBI taxonomy): Eukaryota > Metazoa > Chordata > Actinopteri > Cypriniformes > Xenocyprididae > Megalobrama > Megalobrama amblycephala. The sequence goes on from NW_025953371.1 coordinate 88,231, forward strand.
ATCACTGGTCAAGGTCACATGTGACAAATTAATGTGGGATTCTCGATATGGCTCGCAAGACGCGACTCCTTCCACTATGTTTGACTGTCTCTGGCGGTCTGTAACAGTGAAATAGAATGGTGGTGAGATGTCATGATTGACAGCTGAGGTTGACAGCTTCTCTGAGTGAAGTAGTCACTGAGGCTCCAACAGACTTTTTTCTGGATCTTCGCAAGATGACTGGAGCTTTAAAGGTCCTATGACATGCTACTTTTTGGATGCTTTTAAATAGGCCTAAGTGGTCCCTAGTACTGTATCTGAAGTCTCTTTCCCGAAATTCAGCCCTGGTGCAGAATTTCAGCCACTACAAGCTAGTCCCACAATGACCTTTCCTCAGGACGTGCCGTTTCTGGGTCTGTAGCTTTAAATGCTAATGAGGAGGAGAGAGGCGGGGCAAGGTGGAGGGTGGGTGTGCCCTTAACTAGCTTGCGGCCACTGTACCATGCGCTAATGTTGACAGTGGATGTATCGCAATGGCTCGTAGACACGCAGTTGTTCAAGCTTTCAGTTTGACCCAGAATCTGATCCCGATGAAGAAGTTGCAACTCAGCGGCTACAGCAGGATGACTCCAAATGGTTAGTTTAAAACATTGTGTCTGGATACGGTACTTTAGTTGATTTATGTATGCTGTTACAGTTATTATCATGTAGCTAATGCTAGCCTACATTGTTGGCTCTTCATGTTGCTCTGATTTGCTATCGTATATATATATTATATATATAATTATCAGCTATAGACACTAACCAGCGCAACTAAATTAGTCCTCTGCCATTATTATGTTATGGTACACAGGAGGCAGACACAGATGTAACAGGTATTGGTAGTTTTATTGACCACAGTAGAGCAGGAGATAACAGACAGGTGAGTGAACTGGATGAAGATGGTATAGAACTGGTAGTATGAGGAATAGTTACTGTCTTTTCTGTTGCAGGTAGAGATACGTTGGAGCGTGGAGATCGCTGGATTAACTTGGAGCTGGCTGGAACACACAGCAGACGAGGCACACGAAGGGAAGGAGACACGCCGGAGACAGGTGAGTATACGAAGAGGAGTCCTTGAGGTAAGCATAACAGGAAGTATATGCGAACGAGACCGAACATAGAGTGCTGTGTGAGTGTGTGCTTTATAGTGCTGTTGATGAGTGGGGTGATGAGGTGCAGGTGGCGGTGATCAGTACTCTGGTGATAGCGTGCGTTGTGATTGGGTGATGTTGGAACCTGACGTGTCTGTGACAGTACCCCCCCCTCCACGGCCCGCTCCAGAGGTCCGAGGACCCCGACGCCGTGGTGGTTGTCCTCTTCCCCGCGGTGCCGGTTTCTCAGGGTGACTGTCGTGGAACGTCTGGAGTAAGCTGGGGTCCAGGATGTCGTTTCTTGGGACCCAGGAGCGTTCCTCGGGGCTGTATCCTTCCCAGTCCACTAAATATTCCAGCTGACCACCACGACGCTGGGAGTCCAAGATCTCATGAACCTCATACGCAGCTCCGTCCTCCAGGATGAGTGGAAGGGGGGGTTCGGCGGGAGCCACGTCAGGTCCTGTGGGAAGAACAGAAGGGTGGTGAGCTTTCAGCAGTGACACGTGGAAAGTGGGGTGTATACGATACCCTTGTGGGAGTTGGAGTTGGTAGGTGACTGGGTTGACCTGCTTGACGATGGGGAATGGGCCAATGAACCTGGGACTCAGCTTTCTGCAGGGCAGATGCAGTCTGATATCCCGGGTGGACAGCCAAACCATCTGACCAGGCCGGAAGACCGGAGTGTTGGAGCGTCGAAGGTCGGCTGCCATCCTGCGTCTGCGCAGGGCTCGTTGCAGTTGATGGTGTGCTGAGTCCCAGACCCTCTCGCTCTCTCGGAACCAGTAATCCACTGCCGGAACGTTGGAGGGTTCCCCGGTCCAGGGGAACAGTGGGGGTTGGTAGCCGAGTACGCACTGGAACGGTGTGAGTCCTGTAGTCGACTGCCGGAGAGAGTTTTGGGCATACTCGGCCCAACCCAGGAACTGGTTCCAAGAGTCCTGGTGGTCATGACAGAAGGTACGGAGGAAGCGGCCAATCTCCTGCACCTTCCTTTCCGTCTGCCCGTTCGACTGCGGGTGGTATCCGGAAGTCAGGCTGACGGCCACACCTAGGAGGGAGTAGAACGATCTCCATACTCTGGATATGAACTGGGGTCCTCGGTCAGAGACTATGTCTTCTGGTATTCCGAAATATCTGAAGACTTGGTTGAAGAGTATTTCGGCGGTCTCCATGGCAGTGGGTAATCCTGGGAGTGGAATCAGACGGCAAGACTTTGAGAAGCGATCCACAACGACTAGGATGGTGGTATTTCCTTCTGAGACAGGGAGATCAGTGATGAAATCCACTCCTAGGTGTGACCATGGGCGATCTGGAACGGGCAGCGGAAGGAGTTTCCCAGCTGGCAGATGACGAGGACTTTTGGAGATGGCGCACTCCCGGCAGCCCTGCACGTACCTTCTGACATCCGAAGCCATCCCTGGCCACCAGAAGCGTTCTTTTAGCAACGAGAGGGTTTCATTGACCCCCGGGTGACCAGTGCCAAGTGACGTGTGAGCTGAGTGAATGGTGGGAGTGCGTCGTGTCCAAGGGATGTACAGCAAGCCAGGTGGACAGCCTGGCAGAGGGTTCGTGGAGGCATTGGAGGAGGGGATGGTCTCTTCTGACCAGGTAATAGGACTCACGATGAGAGAGCTCGGGATGATGGGTTCAGGTTCTTCGATCTTTTCCTCAGGAGCATGGAGACGGGAGAGAGCATCCGCTTTAACGTTTTTGGTACCTGGACGGTAGGAGATGGTGTAATTGAAACGGGAGAAGAACATGGCCCAGCGAGCTTGTCTTGGGTTCAGCCTCTTTGCTGACCGAAGATATTCAAGGTTCTTATGGTCTGTCAGCACCAGGAACGCATGTTTGGCTCCCTCCAGCCAATGCCTCCACTCTTCCAAGGCAAGCTTAACAGCAAGAAGTTCCCTGTCACCGATGGAGTAGTTGACTTCCGCCGGGCTGAGCTTGCGGGAGAAGAAGGCGCATGGAGGAGTCTACTTGGCGTCCCCTGCTGCTGTGACAACACCGCTCCCACTCCAGTAGTCGAGGCGTCCACTTCAACGACGAACTGTTTCTCTGGATCTGTATGGACGAGTAAGGGAGCGGTGGTGAAGGCTTCCTTAAGGTGGTTGAAGGCGTTGGTGGCTGCCGGGTTCCAGGACAGAGACTTGGGCTTATTACGGAGCAGGCTGGTAAGTGGATGGGTGATGGAACTGTAACCTTTGATGAACCGTCTGTAGAAGTTGGAGAATCCGAGAAAACGCTGGAGCTCTTTTATGGTGGTGGGTTCTGGCCAGTTGGTGATAGACTCCACCTTCCTCTCGTCCATCCGGATGCCACTGTGGTCTATGTTGTAACCAAGGAATGAGACCGAAGGTTGGTGGAAGGAGCACTTATCTGCCTTGAGGAACAGGTTGTGTTGTCAAAGACGGGTGAGGACCTCCGCAACGTGTTGGCGATGTTCGGCCTGGCTCCGGGAGTATGAGTATGTCGTCGATGTAGACTAGGACGAAGCGATGGAGAAACTCCCGGAGCACCTCATGTATGAAATCCTGGAATACGGAGGGGGCGTTGACCAGACCATACGGCATTACAAGATATTCGTAGTGGCCAGTAGGGTGATGAAGGTGGTCTTCCACTCGTCCCCCTCACGTATCCGGATGAGGTTGTACGCGCTGCGGAGGTCCAGCTTCGTAAACACAGTGGCACCACGGAGATGTTCCAGGGCCGCTGGGACGAGAGGAAGGGGATACCTGAACTTAACGGTTATCTTGTTGAGTGAGCGATAGTCAATGCATGGCCGCAAGCCTCCGTCCTTTTTAGCCACGAAGAAGAAGCTGGAAGCAGCAGGGGAAGTAGACGGCCTGATGTAACCTTGGGCGAGGGCTTCCTTGATGTAATCGTCCATTGGCCTTCTCCTCCGGGATGGAAAGTGGGTATATCTTACCCTTTGGCACTGGTTCACCCGGAAGCAGGTCGATGGCACAGTCCCATGGCCGGTGTGGAGGCAGCTTGGAAGCCCGTTGCGGGCAGAAGACATCGCTGAAGGGGGTGTAACACTTGGGGATGTTGACGGAGCGTTGTTCGACTGGACTTTCGATGGACGTGGCGCAGAGAGAGAGGTCAGGCGAAGGAGATGGTGGAACAGGAAGTTCAGCCAGACAGCGAGAGAAGCATGTGTCGCCCCACTTCAGGATTTCGCCCGTTTTCCAGGAGATGGTGGGGTTATGCTGCTCCAACCAGGGGCGCCCTAGAACCACGTCAGCGGTGGAATCCTCCAGAACCAGCAGATGTATCTCTTCTTGGTGTAATAAACCAACTTGAAGTGTCACTGGTCCAGCCACGGTGCGGACGCGCTTACGACTCAGGGGTTTGCCGGTTATTGAGTTGATCTTGTAGATGGTCGGAGACGGAGAGGTCTTGAGACGTAGCTGCCGGCAGATGGCGCCGGAGACGAAGTTGCCGGCTGACCCTGAGTCGAGGAGCGCGACCACTGAAAGGGAGACAGTAGCGGCAGTAAGATTGACGACAGTGGTGAGTGGTTTCATTTTATGAGTAGCAGGAATAAAAGCACTCACCAGGGGTCAAGGTGGCCGTGTGGGGCATGCTGCAATCACATGCCCAGGGCCTCCACAGTACAGACAGAGATGCAGGGTCAGCCGACGGCGGCGCTCTTCAGAAGATAGACGAGAGTTTTCCACTTCCATGGGTTCTTGGGCTGGTTCTGGAGTGCTGACGGGTTCGGATCGGCAGAGGAGCATGTTGGAGAGGGACTGGTCCTGGTGCTCTTGGATGCACGCTTGCATGCGAGTGGCGCAGCGAATGGAGAGCTGGATGAATTTTTCAAGGCCGATGGAATCCTCGCATGCAGCGAGATGCAGCCGTACCCGAGGTTCTAATCCTTGACGATAAGTTGTTATCAGGGCTTGTTCATTCCATCCGCTCAGTGCTGCAAGCGTTCTGAAGTGCAAAGCATAATCGTAAATAGACATTGATCCTTGTTTCAAATTATAGAGTTTCTCACCAGCTGAAGAATCTGTGATCGGTTTCCCGAACACTTCCCGGAAGTGGGAAATAAACGCAGAGTAGGATTGGGTTACAGCGCCCCGCTGGGACCAGATGGAATCGGCCCACTTCAATGCTTTGCTGCTGAGCTGAGAAATGATGAATGCAATCTTGGACGTATCGCTCGGGTACAGGTGCGGCTGCATCTCCAGGACCAGTGTGCATTGCAGCAGGAATCCGCTGCAATCCTCCGCCGATCCTGAGAAGGGCGCCGGTTTGGCCATGGGACTGGCGTACGGCGGTAGTGAAGGAGAACCGTTGGCATTGGTGGTGGTGTTCGCTGGTGCAGGTGAAGGGACAGTGACTGGAGATGGCGGTGGTGGATTGGTGGTTAAAGTTCGCCGAAGCGCTTCCACCAGTTCCTGAAATGGATCCGGCTGGCTCATACTGGGTCTGCGGTGTGGGTCCGGTCTTCTGTTACGGTACACAGGAGGCAGACACAGATGTAACAGGTATTGGTAGTTTTATTGACCACAGTAGAGCAGGAGATAACAGACAGGTGAGTGAACTGGATGAAGATGGTATAGAACTGGTAGTATGAGGAATAGTTACTGTCCTTTCTGTTGCAGGTAGAGATACGTTGGAGCGTGGAGATCGCTGGATTAACTTGGAGCTGGCTGGAACACACCCACACAGCAGACGAGGCACACGAAGGGAAGGAGACACGCCGGAGACAGGTGAGTATATGAAGAGGAGTCCTTGAGGTAAGCATAACAGGAAGTATATGCGAACGAGACCGGACATAGAGTGCTGTGTGAGTGTGTGCTTTATAGTGCTGTTGATGAGTGGGGTGATGAGGTGCAGGTGGCGGTGATCAGTACTCTGGTGATAGCGTGCGTTGTGATTGGGTGACGTTGGAACCTGACGTGTCTGTGACATATTACAAATACCTTTTCGGATAGGTGCCGTTGTGGAAAATGTGCTACCATGCCAACATCATTTATCTGTTTACATATTTTATATTTCATAAATCTTAAAAGTTTTTACAAACTTTTTACAATTACATCAAGCTCTGCAATCTGGAAATGTGGATATCGCGTGCGCCATAACAGCACAACGGTTTCAAACAACAAAGAAATGTACAACACTTGCGTTACAGTGTGTGCATTCACACACATACTTGATGCTGTCTACCTTTACATTAGCGACAGTAACTGGGCTGTATTGGCACACGTTGAGGAAACTGTGGTCGGTGAAATGTGTGGCGCAGACATACAAACTATGGTAAGTTGTATCGACGTATTACCAGAGAAAATAAAATTAACCCACTATTTCTTCATAGGCTCGGATGAAGGAACTAAAAAAACTAAGGTGTTCATTTGTATATCCAAACACTGAGCAACTGCCATGATTCGCTCGTTTACAAGGCATGATGTCTCTCGAGGAAAAAAAAAATATTGTGCTCGAATCACACTGTAGTAGCTCATTTTCTCATGGGTGGGCAAAGCAGAGAAAGGTGAGGTAACCTTTCCCCTTATGACGACATATGGGGAAGATTCCAGATTGGGTCGTCTGAGCTTTCATATTCTCAAACGCGAAGCAAAACACCCAGTGCTCAGTTTACACCCATCACCTTTTCTAGCCACTGGGGGACCATATGCAGGCTAGGGGATCTCATATTAATGTTAAAAAACCTCATAAAGTGAAATTTTCATGCCATGGGACCTTTAACTTTAATTTCTACTTTTCCATAACTGTTTATTTCACAGCGAAATAATGAGTTGTTCTGAGTTTGGGTGGAACCTTGACATAACGGATCCATTTCGTGCTCACTACTGCGCAGACTCGGGTTTCAAGTTCTCTATGCGTAGACTTGAGACTCAAGATGTCAGCACCATATAGACACACTGGCGGCTTCAGTTACTACAATGGAAGAGAGGGAATGTGCGTCATCCATTTTTTTTTTTTACATTCTATGGCTGGGACCGGGAGCTGAAACGCTACTGTTGCGCCACTGAAGACATTGAATTGTACGCGTCTTTTATTAAACCTAATATACAATAACGAGTTATGTCGAAATAATGACTTAATATGTTGAAATAATGAGATATTATGTCAAAATATTGACATCTCAAAATAACGACTTTATCTCGAAATAACGACTTAATATTTCAAAATAACGACTTAACTCGAAATAACAACTTAATATCTTGAAATAACGACTTCTGTCGAAATAACGACTTAATATCTTGAAATAATGACTTAATATCTCAAAATAATGACTTGTTATCTCGAAATAATGACTTATCGTAATAACGACTTATTATATCTAAATAATGACTTAATATGTCAAAATAACGACTTAATATCTCAAAATAATGACATGTCGAAATAACAAGATAAGTTTTCTTTTTTTTTTTTCCCTCACCACCATAAGTTTTCTTCTTTTTTTTCCAACATGCAGTTCAGGGCTTCCGTATGACAGTAATTATGTAAATGATTATATTTAAAAAAAAAAAAAAATGAACTGGAGTAAAAAAATAATTGAAAAATAATTTTATAATTAGATTTAGAAAGTTAATGCAAAACCTGCCTTATGTGCAATTTACATTTTATAATTTAGTGTTGATTATTATATCTAAAAATAAATAGCAAATGAATTGAATAGTTTGAGCTCTGTTGTTAATTGTAACCTTTAATATTACAGTAATGTTGAAGAAATGACTCACTGTATATAGTTTACAGCATTAGCTGAGCATTAGCTTTTTTTTATCCTTCAGAAAATGTTAATTATAATTGAATTCATTTAAAGAGACAGAATTTGTACAATAAACCACTGTTTAATAAAAAAAGAAGAAAAATTAGGCAATTTTACATTTAGTTTTCTCCCCTGATGTACCGAGGAACGTAATGAACAATCATGTTTGTGTACCTTTATACCCATATAAGAAATATCAGTTTAAAATGTCCAAGCTGCATAAGGAGCTGTTTTGTACAGCTAAAAAACTGGAAGCGGATGACACTAGAAGCCAGACACATTGAATTTACAAATGGACAAATTAATTAACTTATATCTTTGCAATGCTTCAACAAATCAAAATGTGTGATTATTTACTGAGATCAGCACAAATGATGAAACAGAGGCAAGCAGAAATAAGTGCAAGTATTTTCAAACCATTCACTAGAATTGCATTTCAAAAAGACCCTAGTTTGCTTCTGATGATCATGACGTTTTAATGGGAGGTTTTGTGCTTTTTTGTCAGTTGTACACATATGGCCGCACCTATGCTTACATGCCTATTTTGGTAAAAATTGGACCAGCAGCCTATGAGGAGTTTGAAAAGTTAAGACAAAAAAAAAAAAAAAAAAATCATGTGTGTTTTATGAAAGGATTGGCTAATCAGGCAAAATAAATGACAGTTAACTTACTATTCTTCCTTTTTTTATTATACAGATGTGTCATTAAAAATGTCTACATTATAAAGCTGATCCCCAGCAATGATCCATAGAAATTTTGAAACATTTATGACATAACAAAGTCACATTTACTAAAATTACATGACTTTGGCAATTTGATATGCACTCTGAACATTCTGAATTAGAATTGTTTCTGTTTTGCTTACTGTTGATGCATAAATATCCTTGTGGGTGGTAGTATTTTCTTTGATCATTTTATATTTTTACACTGTTTATCTGGACATGGAGTAAGGGACGTAAAAACAATCCTTTATGTTCGAATTTATATTTTATAAACAAATTGCAGTTAAAGGTAAGAGATATTAAAGTTTTTAAAGTTAAAGATATTAAAGTTTTAATGTCCTTTCGTCTAAACCCCAACCTCCAAAAATTAACCGTGATATGTGTGTTGTTACATTTAACATTTTAAGCAGTAATTTAATTAATAAACTGATAACTGACTTCATTTTGACTGAGGTAGGTATCAGTCCTCCATAGTAAATGGCAACATTAGAAAATCACATTCTGTGGTGTATTAATTATAATAGCAACATATAAATAACTGATTATGCCTTGTGTCTTGCATATTTTATGCTTGCATGCACCACAGTCCTGCCTAAACGGGCTTACCATACTGGGTTTAATTCCATGGGAAGCATTTTATAGTTACACTATACTGTCTCCATTCTTACTATGCTAGATTTTACTGAGATCAGCACAACTGATGAAACAGAGGCAAGCAGAAATAAGTGCAAGTATTTTCAAACCATTCAGCAGAATTGCACTTCAAAACAACCCTAGTTTGCTTCTGATGATCACATGCCGTTTTAATGGGAGGTTTTGTGGTTTTATGCTTGTTTGTACCAGTTGCAACTGCTCACAAGGACAGAGGTATCTCAGACTACAAGGATTACATATTCAGATGAGGAAAAAACCATGCTTTTCAGATCATTGTCATTTGTGTGTTTTTTTGGTGAGACTAATACCTATATTTACCTAAATGCTTTATTTATTTAAATGTCATAATTCAATTATGTTAGCATTTTTTTATATACAGAAATTTCAAGACTGCTATTCATTACATGCCATTGATTTCTGTTTGTTAAGTTTGTGGATTATGAAAAAGTATGTTTGTATGTGTCCTTTAAGGTCTTGGATTTGCAGCAGTAAACACAAACCAAGGCTCCCTCTACAAGAAATATGAAGTGGGTGATTCAGCAATTCTCTACTGCAACATTACCACTGATAAAGAAATCGTAACAAGCTGCACAATTATATGGGAAATTTGGAACGAACCTACAAACTATGGTGAAGAGATCACAAAAATACCAAAATATCACCACAGAGTCAAAGTGATATCCCAAGACATTTCTAGCTCCATGACCATACATGATCTAATGGTCACTGATACTGAAGAGATATTGTGCACAGCAGTATGTTTTGTTGATGGGGATCTCCAGTACATCAGTGGGAATGGGACAACTCTAACAGTGACAGCAACAGCAACAGTAACAGGTGTGTTAAAAATATCATGCCTATGTATTCTCCGTGTGCAGAATTGATTTTCTGATCATATTTTTTTTTTTTCCAGGCACATTTTACCAATTCCAAACTACATAAATCTTAATAACTACTATTAATTTTGTATTTAATCATTTATGAATCATATATAAGTGATTTATTTTTTTTATTTAGTACTTACCTGAATAAGCTATTTTTAGTTTACGCACACACACACAAACATAGAGAGAGACAGAGAGAGAGAGAGAGAGAGAGAGAGAGAGAATTAACAATGATAATTTGTGTTGTTGTTGTTTTCAGAACAAGAGGAAAAGTCTGGACTTTCATGGTTGAAGTACCTGATATTCTCAATCAATTGTCTTATTTTCAGCATTGCAATGGTACTCTGCATCTTCATTGTTAAAAAACGTAACCGGAGTAACCGGAAATGTCTCCAAAATGAATGATAGCTACTCTCTACATTGGTCTTCGCCTTAAATAAACCACCAGAATATTTAGCCTAGTGATTAGGCCTATGTTTAACCCGAAATTTAGATATTAACCATGACATTCTAGCTGATGTTTCCATACACGGCTACGATTAAAATGGAAATAGTTCAACAACTTTAAAACCTTAAATCCACTGTCATCGTTCAAATAGGCTAATTTGTATATGTGCAAGATGAAATGAAATCGAAACTGAAAACAGCTACAAAAACATTTAGATATCTACGTTGTTTTACAACTTATTTTGGTTTGTCATTTTACCCAATTAACAGTCTTTTTGATTTCACTTGGTCCAGTGCATTTCGCTGATTAACCGATCAGGGGTGCGTTTCCCAAAGCAAACTATGGTCGTAAGTTCCGTCGTTACCAATAGAGATTTCAATGAGATTTACAACCATGGTTTGCCAACGATGCTTTCGGGAAACGCACCGCAGCTTGTTTCTGATCATAACATCATAAAATATTTAATCCTCATGAGTAACTTTCTCTTTTTATATTTTATTAAAGTATCAAAGTAATATAGATTTCTAAAGCAATATCTTACCTCTATAAAGTAGCTGATGAGTTTATATAGCCTCCTTCCAGCCGTCTTAAGAAATAACCTTAAAAACAAACAAACAAACAAACCTAAACTTGCTTTTAAACAGTAAGCTAAGCTACCATATTCAAGTGTGCAGTTATTGCAGTATATTCAAAATTCAAAATTTGTTCCTCAAAAGAATATATGAAATGTCTTGTGTCAACTAACCTGCTTGTTCGGGTTTCGGAAACGAAGTAGGCAATATTCCAGAAGTTTGAAGGCGGGATCAGTCGGTTGTAGGCTTCTTTTTTTTTCTTTTTTTTTTTTTTTTTTCTCCTTTGGTCAAAAGATTGTAAAGCCTTTTTGCCTAACTGACTGTTTCACATGATTTCATATCACAGCTAGTTTCATGTTTCTTAGAATACTTTCTTTCTTCTCATATAATAAAATAATTAAATCTAAATGGGTGTTTCATGTCTGTTTATTTGATTTAGCTAGTAGTAATGTGTTGTATTGCAAAATAAACCCATTGATGGTGATGACATTATCTTTTGAAGGTATCATGCGATCTAAAGTTTAAAAAACACTTTCCATGTATAAGTTAAAAAAAGGTATAATGGGCCGAATGCCCGGTTTTTCAACCCAGTCTCACGGCAGTTCGTGACATAGTTATTTTTTAAATAAATCATCTGGGAACGTTTTATAATGCAAGCTTATGTGTTCCTAAAAGTCACTTGGGTAAAGTTGGTTTTATATTCGCACATTCGGACTTTCCAATAAATGTGCAATAAATTAATGTTTGCAAATTTTAAGCAGCGACATGATATTGACAACCAACGATTGTCAACTTACAACATTTTTCACAGTCGATAAAAATAGGCAAGTATTGTTTTAATGGCATATTTACTTGTGAATGTCCACTGAATGTCCAATGTAGTGTGATTAACAAGGCTATTGAATACGGATGTCCGAATGTGCGAATATAAAACCAACTTTACCGAAGTCTAAAAGTCGAAGCATCAAACAACAGCAATAACTACAGTAATCCATACGACCCCAATGGATGAATCAATGTTTTCTGAAGTGAAACGATACGTATTTGTAAGAAAAATACCACATATTTTAAAATTTTAATCTTTGACCAACTGTCACCTCGCGTATATGCGAGGGTTGAGAGTTAAAGGTGATAGAGAGGATTTTTTCGTCGACTGAGAATCCAAAGACTGTTACTGAGTTTTTTTAAATGAGCGCATGTGTAAGAACAGCCCCCCTCCTTCACAGCTCACTTCAAAGGAACGCCTCCCAAAACTGGTGCACGAGTATTGGAACACGAGTGTTTACCACCGGCATTCGCTGTGTCGTGTTTTTTGGATTCATTATGGCGGACTCACCGCAGGTAACTCATAATCTGCAGTTGTTACTCCTGTCTCCTGACAAAAACATTGCATGCGGTGCCTGTGGAGTGTGGAAAGTTACTGGAGCGCGCAGCCGCGCTCGTCTCTCACAAGGAAGGTCACGGCAGTGATTGACAAGCCAGAGGGCCAATCGTTTACGCGATGATCGCGTAAACGATTGGCTGATGTTTTTAAGGCCCTACCTCGTGCACAGATGATGTATATTAATATTATTACTTTCAGTGCACCTAATAAATAGTCTTTCATCCGTTAGTAAAGACAGTTTCAAGTAATATTGCAAAAATGTATAAAAGAAAACATCCTCTTCAGCACCTTTAATAGGCTTGTTTGAGATGCGCCTAGCCTCGCCTGAAGTTCAGCCGAGAGTAGGCGGCTGCAGTGAGGGGAGGAGTGAAAAAAGTGCAGGACAGACGGAAAGTTCTCTGTTCTCGTAGTGGATCAGAACCTACGAGATCAAAGGCGGATATCGCGGGATTCACACTCGTGCGCTGTGTTGCTGATAAACTGGATGTAATTTAAACAAGTACAGGTCTCTGCGGAACAAAAGAGTCTCCCAATTTTGGGGTGATTTCTAACTGGGAGAGGTGTTTTTAACGATCCAACCAAAAAAGTACGGAAGCCAGGATAGGTGTGTTTTTTTTTTTTTTTTTTTTTTTTTTTTTAAGTATGGAATTTTATTTTTTTCTTGTTTTCTCATGATCATGAGATCATGAGAAACAACTTATGTCGAGATAATGAGAAATAAATAAAATATTGCTGCATGCTTGACTTCCGTAACAGGGAAACTAGATACTTTTTTCCCAGAGTGCCTGCCTAGATATGGAATTTTACTATTAATATATTCACATATTTTGAAGAGTATGAACTATTATACAAGACCTGTAGCTTATAGCTCGATTAGGCTACTCGGTTTTTTTTTGTTTTTTGTTTTTTTAATTGCTTATTTAATTATTTATTTAGCATAAACTACGAATTATAATGACATGGGATGTAATTTTGTCACAATATGGCTACTATAGTCTATTTTACATAGGCTACACATTTCGTAATTTGTCTGAACTTATCCAATCGGCGTCATTTGAGGTTGGACATGGCTCATAGGTGAAAAAATACTATAATAATTGATAGTATACGTGTTTTTGAACCATACTAGTAAATTGTAGTACTGTATTATAGTATTTACAACACTTTGTTAATGAATGCTAGACAGCATAGGCTGTAGTATAGTTTTTACTACAGTAAACTTCGTATATTGTAGTATAATATACCCTATAGTTTAAAGAAAACTAAGTACAGTATTGGGTAACGTAATTTGTTTGTATTACTATAGTTGTTATATTACCACAGCAACTAGCCGAATTACCACAACAAATTAAATCAAGTACTTTACTACACTGTAAGGGATTACTGTAATTTGAACAGTATTTTACTGTAATATGTACAGTAAGATACTGTAAAATGTGTATACAGTATATTACTGTAAACAGCAATGGATTATGGGAAAATATATGGTCACTACTGTAATTTTTCTGTACTGTAAATCAATTTACAGTAGTGAATTTGCCCACGAAAAACTGACCAATGGCAAGAGATTACGTTTTTTTTTTTTTACTCGGTGGTGGAAGTGGCTATTAACGGAGAGAAAAAGAATGTACCAGTAACTCACTAAAAGGTTAGTATATTATTTTAATTTTATGTAAAACAAACACAAATGTTTTCATTTGTAATGTTAACAGCAAAATAATCGTGTCGTTTTTCATGTCGGAAGGGTTTGGTGCCTTTTTTCTTGACTGTCGGCCGGATCGCCGTTATAACGGTGATAACATGAACTAAGTTCACTTATTAGCTGAAATAAACTTTATTTAAACTTAAAAAAACATAACTTTTGCATGTTTCGCTGTCTCTCATGGAAACTTAACGTTAACAGCAGCGAACTAATGTGACATATGGCACGAAATCAACAGCCCAGGGGCGGATCTAGAAAATTATTTATAGGGTGGCAAAGAGGTGGCATGAGGTCTATGAGGGGTGGCAACACCAAAGCAAGCGCCCATGCATAGTTTTTGGAGATTTATGGCCTGACATACACAATTGTGTTCACAAATATTGCATTACCACAAAGTAGTCATCTATATACTGTTTAAAATGAAAAAATAAATAACAAGATTTCAATATCCATCATGGCACCAAGTAAAGACACTTTATGAAAAAACATCAACAGATTCTAAATGAGTCTGAGCTTGTATCACTAAAGGAGATGAGCAGTTTTATTAATATTACACAGGCTACTTTGATGGTATGAATCACATGTTTTAGTGCAAGTTAAAGAGCAACAAAACATTTTTTGAGTTTCTGTTATTAACAGAGGTGGGAATGTCTGTGTGTGTTCACCCAGAACACCCTATCAACTACATAGGCTACTCTAGCAATACCCCAGCAACTGCACAGCAAGAGCCTAGCAACCACCCAGAATCTCCAAGCAACCACCTAGCAACACTTTAGCAATCACCCAGAACATCTATATTCTGGCCTAACTGACCAAAGTTTTTTACGTTTTTAAACAAGACTTTAAGTTGACTTTATGACAAGCCAACATAAATTTATCTTTCAAACTTTTCAGTCTTATTGTTTTTCTTGATTGCTAACTCACAATTCATGAAACAATTCAACATTTTCTCACAACTATAAACACACTCTCAAAATACACCAACTTGTACAAACCACAAAATCAAACTTTGGCATCAGATGACACACAAAATGTAACAAATACACAGACTACTGCACTGCCCAGTGAACACTAGTGAGATCATATAACACTGTAACAAAAATACCTCTTACTGGGATTCAGGAATTATTATGCATATAAATTTCATTTCAGTATATACAGTACTATAGCAGTATACTGGTCTTCTGACACAAGACTATATCCCTAGGCAATTATTTCTCAGTTCTGCAAAAATACAGTAGGCTATACATAACAAATGGCTACAAAAAAAGTTGACAATCACAACATTAAGGTTGTACAACGTGCTCCAGTTTACTGTACATAGAATAGTGAAATTTCCCTCATCTAAAGTACTGGTAGCCTACTGTGTAGCCTACCCCTGTAAATAATTCATTCAGCTCTCTCTCAAATTTTGACTGGTGTGTCATCAGTTTTGCTACCAAATGTTATCATTGTTAAACATTTTGAGAAATGTGTCTTTATTTTGAGAACTGAATGAATGGTTTGGGAAACTGGGCCAACTGCATCACTTATAATGTGTTAGCAATCGAGAAGAGCTAAAATACATAGATTAATACATAGATTACCTAACTCTGCTATTATTTTCTGTGATCAGTATCCTCTAATTGATTTCATGTTATTGTTTCGCCGGATGACAAAAAGACCTTTATTCATGATGAAAGTGGAGCGGGCGGTCGGTGAATCAGCTCGCCAAAAAATTGCGAAAATGAATCTCAGACATATTCGGATGGGATTACATTTCTCACAGGACTTCTGAGTTTGCCGAGAAGCAGTAATTTTCCGATTCACGTATAAATAGGGGAAAAAATCGTAAGTGAACTTGGCTGCGCTGTGTTTTTGACTCTCAAAGAACCGGTTCATAAGAGTAATTTGTTAATGAAGCTGAATACACTGGCCGCGCTGCGTGCGCGTGCAACCATCATGCACAGTTTATTGAAAGAGGTGTTTTCTTGCCATTATTTTGCATTACGCTAACTTTATTTAGGTCATCACATTGAAGCGCCGCTTCTGAAGAAGTACTTGAAACACTGCTTAAATTTATATTTTATTCTGTGATCATTTTGGGGTGGCAAAGCTTTTTCTTAGGGTGGCAGTTGCCACCCCGTGCCACCCCAGGAGATCCGCCCCTGCATCTTGTCTGGAAAATCCAGTTGACTTTATGACAAGCCAACCACTGTACCAGCGGATGAGTCTGGTCGGCCAGTGAATCAATTCGATTTTCTAGGGTTAGGGTTAGTGACGCAAACACCGCACTAGAGTGATGCTGTTTGCGTCACTGAAATAAACAAATCCGATTCGTTGGTACGTTTTGATGTTTGGCTCGAATCGCGACGGATGGCAGACTGACCAGACTGATATATCTTGTAGAATATATATCAGTCTGGCCTTGCCAGGCAACCCTGCAACAGCCTATTTTATTTAAATCTCTTGCATTCCAAATTTCACGTGCATAGTGTAAACCTTCGTCATAAAAGCTATTAAAGTGACACAACTACTGCACTATATCAACAGACGAGCACAGAGAGCCGAATAGGTTTAAGCTAGCTAGACAGTGCTTGTGATTTATATATTAACTTTAATATTAAGTGTAATTGTTTTTTATAGGCTATCAACCACACAGAAACACATGACTGCCTCAGCGAATATTAAATATAATATAATATTAAAAGTGTGAGCTTTATTATGTGCATTAATGAGACTATTTACTGACCTCATGTAAGCATTAAAATAAAGAAAATATGTTAACCTGAAATGATGACTCTGAAGACTTTAAACTTTATAATCATTTTATTGATCACAGACAATGTAGCCACAACCCTTATGGTAAAACTGTTCTGTTGTTTAATAGGTACAACGACAACCTTTGTAATGGAGGACGATGCGACAGCCAGCCATAACTTCTGATGACTTCTTCATTCAACTTCCCACAATACTGTAACACACTCAATATCAGTTCCACACCTGGTTAATGCAATATTATGTTACCGTATAGAACCTAATACTACATCCCCCTTTCCAAATAAGATTCTTTCTTTTTTTTCCTTTAGGGGAGCAAAATAAACTTAGAAATATTTATCTTCTTATTAGACAATTAACATTTTTATGCAAAGCAGTTCAATTAACAATTCTGTAAATTTTGGACAATTCAACAATGTTTTTTTCTTTTTTTCTTTTTCTTTTTTTTTTTAACAACAAAATGATAGCAAAACGTTTTTTGTATGATTATTCTTCTAGACTAGAAGGATGGGGTGGACTACCCAAAACCTTCAACTGAGTGTGGGGATTATTCTGCCCCATTGATCACTCAGTGTTTCTCCAGGGCATCTCTAACTACAATCAAAGTCCTTTAGATACCCAGGAGGAGCTCTAATCCTGGAAAGATACCATTTCTTGCATGGTGAAGTCTGCTGGCATATCTTCTGAATTTCTGGTGTGACAGGTGGACTTACAGAGCGTGGAGATGAATGTACCTCTGTTGAGTCTGGAAAAACAGATGTCACAGGAGCTTTTGGAGTTGTTGAGAGGTGAAACCTATTTCTCCTCATGATACCTCTGGGTGTCTCTATGAGATAAGATCTGGGTGTGCCAGCTGTGGAAAACAATACCCCTTTCAGAAGTGTCTTTGACCCCTACATGTTCACCTGGTTGAAAGTGCTTCATGTTGTGTGCTTTGTGCCTTTTGTCGAAATTTTGTTTCTGTTTCTGTCTGTAGGTCAGTTCTATCTTTTTCAGCTTTTCCAAATCTACACATTTTGGACCAAGCTGTGATGGAATCACAGGAACTTGTGTTCTTATTTTCCTTCCCATGAGGAGCTCGGCAGGACTGTACCCATTGGCAAGAGGGGCTGCTCGGTAAGCCATAAGTGCAAGGTAGGGATCCTTTGACTTTTTGAGGAGGTTCTTGATTGTCCTCACCGATCGCTCTGCCTCTCCATTGCTCTGCGGAAAATGAGGACTCGACGTCACATGGTCAAAACCCCAGTCCTGTGAAATCACACAGAAATACTCTGAAGCAAACTGTGGCCCATTATCTGAGCGCACCACCTCGGGCATTCCATGCTGAGCAAAGATGGACTTGAAATGCTCTACTACAGCTTCTGCAGTTGTTGATGTCAGTTTTGCAACCTCAAAGAATCTAGAAAAGTAGTCCACAATGACCAAGTAATGTTTGTTGTCTTTTTGAAACAAATCTGGTCCTACCGTAGACCATGGCCTTGTTGAAATTCAGTGGGCAGCATTGTTTCTTTGAAATTTGTTCTCTCACGTGCACATGTGTCACAGTTCTCAATCATTTTTGTGAGGTTTTTACAGAGGCCTGGCCACCAAACTGATTGTTTAGCTCTCTCTCGACACTTCGATATGCCAAGGTGTCCCTCATGCAGTTTTTTCAGAATCTCAGCTCGGAGAGACGTCGGAATAACAATCCTGATTCCATTCAATAACAATCCGTTCTGCACAGAAAGTTCTCCTGAGAATGACAAGTAAGGCTGGAAAGCTTTGTCAATGGAGAATTTATCTGGCCATCCTTCCACACAGTATTTTTTTTTAGCTGTTGGAGTATGGAATCCATGTCCTGGTGTTCTTGAATCTCTCTGAGCCTTTTTTGTGTAGCTGGAAGACTTGCCACGACGGAGTCAACATACAGATTGATGTCTTCTTCGGAGAGCCCTTCTGCTGTACTGCTCATGGGCACTCTAGACAACACATCTGCTGTTGCAATGTTTTTGCCAGCCACATGTGATATAGTGTATGAAAACCTCAGAAGACGCATACGAAGGCGCTGAATACGTGGAGGGAGTTCATCCAATTTCCTTGAACTAAGCAGAGGAACTAGAGGTTTATGATCGGTTTCGATGTGGAAACTTTTCCCAATGAGAAACTCTGCAAACCTCTCAAAGGCCCATGTGGAGGCCTGCGCCTCCTTCTCTATCTGCGCGTATCGCTGCTCCGTATTACTGAGAGCCCTTGAAGCATACGCCACGGGTTTCCATACATTGTCTGCTTGCTTCTGAAGGAGAACCGCTCCCAGCCCATATGAAGAGGCATCTGCAGAAACAACTGTATCCTTGTTTGTATCATACAGCGCCAAACCTGGGGGTGTTGTCAGTTCCTCTTTGATTTTCTCGAAAGCCTCTTGCTGATGTGACCCCCAGACCCACATGTTGGATTTCCTCAATAAATCTCTGAGTGGTTGTGTTTTTTCTGTCAGATGTGGTAAGAATTTACCAAGATGGTTGACCATTTCTAAAAATCTCCTCATTTCACTGACATTATGTGGTTGTTTCATGGCTTTAACTGCCTCCACCTTTTCCGGATCTGCACTCACCCCTGATGCCTCAACGATCTGTCTGAGGAACTTGATTTTCGTTTTCGCAAACTCACATTTGTCATTGAGTGTGACCCCTGCTTCCTGAAGTCTTGAGAGCACCTTTCGCAGCCTCTTGTCATGTTCACTCTGTGTTGACCCCCAGACGAGCACATCATCCATTTGACAAACAACACCGACCAGTCCCTCTAGAATTCTGGACATGCGCTTTTGGAAGTGATCTGGTGCAGAAGAGATTCCAAAGCACAGACGGTTATAACAGTATCGGCCAAATGGAGTTATGAAGGTGGTGAGTAACGAGGATTCCTTTGAAAGTGTAATCTGCCAAAAAAAACAGCATTGGCATCAAGTTTGGAAAACACTTTGGCTCCTGCAAGCTGTCCTAAATGTGCTTTCCACAGAAGGAAGGGGGTGTTTTTCTCTCATTACTGATTTGTTCAGTTCAGTGAGATCTGTGCAAATTCTCACTTTGCCTGTACGCTTTGGCACCACAACCATGGGAGCACACCATTCAGTTGGCTCTTCCACTTTTGAAATTACACCCTGCTGTTCCATTCGCTTTAATTCTTCCTTCACCTTTGGTAAAAGAGGGAGGGAAATACGCCTGGGTGTTGAGAGAGAAAAGGGTGTTGCATCCGGCTTTAGCACAATGCTGTACTCACCCTCCATTTTACCTAAACCACTGAAGAGTTTTGGAAACTCCTTTTCCACTTAAGCTATGAGGTTAAGCTGACATCATCCAGCCTGGCTACCAGCTGAAGTGCTGTGACTGCTGGTCAGCCTAGCAGTGGCATGTACAATCCGTCAACAACATAAATGTCCTGTTTTGTACATGGATTGCGCTTGCTAAGGGTAGCTGTGAATTTTACCTTCAGTGACACACCACCTGGCCCCTGGAGGATTCTTCCTGGAGGTTTCAGCTTGTTGAACTGGCCTTGGTTGTACAGCGTAACAGGAACAGCTGTAACATCTGCTCCAGTGTCTATTTTGAACATCGTTTCGAAATTGTCCATTTTTATTTTAGTCATCCATGGACTTACAGCCTCATCAGTCATTTGTGAGCCAAGGAATGCAATGTCCTAATTTGTGTTTGCAGATATCGTGGCAATATTCACTTCATATACCATCCTGGACTTGCACATTCTAGCATAATGTCCCTTTTTATGACAACGATTACATATCGCATCCCTTGCGGGGCATTGCTGCAGATTATGGATTTTTGTGTCTCCGCATCTTGTACACAATATCCGCTTTCTAGGTCTTTCCTGAGGTGATTTCCTTGCTAGCTGTACATATTGTGGCTTCACTTGTTTTGATTTCACATTACTGTACTGTTTAGCCTGCACACTATCCAGCTGTTCATTTGTAATTTCCCCTTTGAAGTATGACTTGTTCTTGTTGTTTTATTTTATTAGTTCACTATGTCGTACTCGTACAACAGCATTCTCAAGTGTTAATTCAGGGTCAAGTTGTAACTGTTCTGACAGCCTCTTGTCTGTCAGACCCACGACGAGTCTATCTCTAACCATCTCATCGTGCAGATCTCCGTATCAACAGTGCTCGGCTAGACAATGCAGTTCCGTTATGGGTCATTCCACGAAATCTGTGTCAACTTTGAAAAATTAAAAAATAAAATAAGTTTAATTTTTTAAAAAATTCTATCTATGAAATGAAGACAACTTAAAATTCTTGCATTGTCAATACAAGATCTTAACCAAAAATGTATGTACCTCCTGATGGAAATGACATCAGAACATTTATTTCCATCAAGAGGTGGTTAGTCTTACATTGACCTTAAAGTCAGGACTCAGAAGTGCCCATTCATGTGTGAAAATGATTCTTTGTGGACTCTGAACCATCCTTTAACCCTGATGAATATTGGCAATGTCATCTGGAATATGGCCATGATACAGTACATATTCCAACATGGTTGTTTAAGAAATGAAAAGCTACACACTCTGTTAGGGTTAAGATATATTAAATTTATATAATACATTTAAATAGTTCATACTTGAATTACGAGATTCCTGTACCAACAATAGTACACAGCAAAATCTCCAGAGTTAAATCAACTCTGCTCAGAGTACATATGGTCCCTCTCTAAATAGTGTTAAAATAACACTAAAGCAGAGTTAAAGTTAATGAGATAATTTATTCATTTATTATGAGATTAGTTCGCTCAAAAATAACATTTCGAGCTATGAAGTGATCATTCAATCTGTTCTTTACAATTTCGTAGTCACTCGCTTCTTGAGGACTTAAATGCAGAGAAGTTAATGTCTTCTGCTTCCTCACCCATCGTGTAGATCAAGGCATTCACTTGATTTCATTGATACATTAGGGCATTGAATGCACGCATGCACTACGTGATGTAGTAGGTAACTTTAGACTAGTGTGCGTGCATATTTAGTGCACGATTTCACTGCGTGATTTAGTCAATTAAAATGCCCCCAGGATTCAAGATATGGCCCCCAGGATCCGCAAGACGTGTGCAGTTCTGTTTATTAACCGCTAGAGGGCCAAAAATTGCAAACTGCAGCTATAAATAAAGTTTAATCTATAGTTAATACAGATTACAATTTCTGTACCTGAAACAGGTAAAAAGCCTAACCTGAAAACCATAACTAGGCTTATTTTATAGGCCTTTTTTCTTTTCTTTTCTTTTCTTTTCTTTTCTTTTCTTTTCTTTTCTTTTCTCTTTTTATTATTTTTTTATTTTGGGGCCAGTGAAAATTTTGGCAGGGCAAGTAAAAATTTGAATCAGTGGAATTTTAGGAAGGTGGTCATAATGTTATGCTTAATCAGTGTGTGTGTGTGTGTGTGTGTGTGTGTGCGTGCATATATATATATATATATTTTGTGTGGCCACCATTATTTTCCAGCACTGCCTTAACCCTCTTGGGCATGGAGTTCACCAGAGCTTCACAGGTTGCCACTGGTGTCCTCTTCCACTCCTCCATGATGACATCACGGAGCTGGTGGATGTTAGAGACCTTGTGCTCCTCCACCTTCCATTTGAGGATGGCCCACAGATGCTCAATAGGGTTTAGGTCTGGAGATATTCTTTAGCAAGGCAGTGATCGTCTTGGAGGTGTGTTTGGGGTCATTATCATGTTGGAATACTGCCCTGCGGCCCAGTCTCTGAAGGGTGGGGATCATGCTCTACTTCAGTATGTCACAGTACATGTTGGCATTCATGGTTCCCTCAATGAACTGTAGCTCCTCAGTGCCGGCAGCACTTATTCAGCCCCAGACCATGACACTCCCACCACCATGCTTGACTGTAGGCAAGAAACACTTGTCTTTGTACTCCTCACCTGGTTGCCACCATACACGCTTGACACCATCTGAACCAAATAAGTTTATCTTGGTCTCATCAGACCACAGGACATGGTTCCAGTAATCCATGTCATTAGTCTGCTTGTCTTCAGCAATCTGTTTGCGGGCTTTCTTGTGCATCATCTTTAGAAGAGGCTTCCTTCTGTGACGACAGCCATGCAGACCAATTTGATGCAGTGTGCGGCGTATGGTCTGAGCACTGACAGGCTGACCCCCCACCCCTTCAACCTCTGCAGCAATGCTGGCAGCACTCATACATCTATTTCCCAAACACAACCTCTGGATATGACGCTGAGCATGTGCACTCAACTTCTTTGGTCGACCATTATGGCGTTATTTTACTGTCAAATGTCGAGAGCACATTATTGTGATGCGAGAGCATATCAATGTAATGCGCGAGCGCAAATCTGTCCGCTCATGCGCGGATTTCCTTTGCTCTCGCGCAAACCTGGACGCGCGCTTTCAAATATACAGTGCTCTCTTATGAACTGCCTCTCCTCTCGCTCAAATATTGCGTGGACGCTCAAACTGTTTCCTGCATGCTCAAACGTGTCCTGCGCGCTCAAACTGCACCTGTGCGCTCACGAATCTCTCCGTGCTCTTGCAGAAATGAATATGCTTTTGGATTAAACGCTGTCAAAAGTTATCAACCAATCAGAAGAGACGACTGATCCATGAAAATGATACGTGGAATCTTATTGGCTGAGAGTGAACTGCGCCTGGAATTCTTTCTACAAAAAATGTATATTTCATTTCTTTACAATTTAATAATATTTATCAAATGTAACCTATAAATGCATCACATTACAGGTCAAACCCCGATTTATCTAAACAAACAAACAAAAAATGTTTCTTAAAGTTATTGTGGTCATACGTTTTGTGCTGAAATTTATATAAAAAATAGGTAACATTTTACAATAAGGTTTTTAATGTATTATCTAACATGAACTAAAAATGTGCAATACATTACTGTAATTACTAATCTTTGTTAATGTTAAAAATACAGCTGTTTGTTGGTTGTTTACTTCACAGTGCATTTACTAATGTTAACAAATACAACTTTTGATTTTAATAATGTATTAGTAAATGTTGAAATTAACATTAACAAATATTAATAAATGCTGTAGAAGTGCAGTTCATTATTAGTTAATTAGTTCATTATTAGTTTAACTGCATTAATATTTAATGAAGTTTAAATAATGTTAATGAAACCTTATTGTAAAGTATTACCAACAAATATCTTCTGATTTAAGACCGAACAAGATCAGGGTCAAATCATCATTCCCTTAATACTTAAAATGTGGAGATCGCATATACCACCATAGTCAATGAGGTCTGGTATAAAACATGACATACAAAAATACTTAAGCTCTTATGTATACACAATTAATCAAAAGAACGCAATCTTATTCCTAAATGACAACGATTCAGTTATGTCTATTAAACCTCTGAAATTACAATTATACCGGAATATTTAAACCTGCTTTTGAATTGCCGCTGAAAGCAGTGGTCATGTAAGCTATATGTTTTAAACAGCTTCACAAAGTATTTTCAACAACACACTATTGCTATTTCTGTGTTGCAAACATTAAATAATAATGCAGGTATTGCAATAACAATTTATAGTCCGAATATACACTGATTTCAGCAATAAATGACCTTTGAAACTAATGTTATTACACTGTTCTGCCAGTAGGTGGTGACCAGTGACTGTTAAAATGTATTTGATGTATCAGAATCATTCATTCAAGAAATTCGTTTAAAAACACTGGACGAAACATGTCATCATTAATTTCAAACGATATTGTAATTAATTCATTTAAATTAATACATATTTTTCAATAGGCTTTATAACATTTTACACATTTCTAAATAGACTGATTTATAACATTAAATTAGTAGTTTAATCTTTTGTTTTTAATTAATGTTTAATTTAATGTTTTGGTCCATGATATTGGCTAATATGATGGTTTTGGATAAATAATTCATAAATCAATCGAAGCTTATTAGTATAGAAAACATCCAAGCGCCCTATTCCAAGCCATTTCTAAGATATGACCTGCATTTTGATTAATATGATTAAATATTATTAAAATGTAAAGAAATGAAATATCCATTTTTGTCGAAAGAATTCCAGGCGCAGTTCACTCTCAGCCAATAAGATTCCACATATCATTTTCATGGATCAGTCGTCTCTTCTGATTGGTTGATAACTTTTGACAGCGTTTAATCCAAAAGAGCATATTAATTTCTGCAAGAGCACTGAGAGATTCGTGAGCGTACAGGTGCAGTTTGAGCGCGCAGGACACGTTTGAGCACACAGGAAACAGTTTGAGCGTCCACACGCAATATCTGAGCGAGAGGAGAGGCAGTTCATAAGAGAGCACTGTATATTTGAGAGCGCGCGTCCAGGTTTGCGCGAGAGCAAAGGAAATCCGCGCGCGAGCGGACAGATTTGCGCTCGCGCATTACATTGATATGCTCTCGCGTCACAATAATGTGCTCTCGACATTTGACAGTAAAATAACGCTATAGCCCATGGCGAGGCCTGTTCTGAGTGGAACCTGTCCTTTTAAACTGCTGTATGGTCTTGGCCACGTGCTGCAGCTCATTTTCAGGGTCTTGGCAATCTTCTTACAGCCTACGCCATCTTTATGTAGAGCAACAATTCTTTTTTTAGATCCTCAGAAAGTTCTTTGTTCTTTGAGAGAGTGAAAGCGATAACACCAAATTTAACACACTGGCTTCCCATTCACACCTGAGACCTTGTAACACTAAAGAGTCACATGACACTGGGGAGACAAAATGGCTAATTGGGCCCAATTTGGAGATTTTCACTTAGGGGTGTACTCACTTTTGTGGCCAGTGGTTTAGACATTAAAGGTGCCCTAGAATCAAAAATTTTATTTACCTTGGCATAGTTGAATAACAAGAGTTCAGTACATGGAAATGACATACAGTGAGTCTCAAACACCATTGTTTCCTCCTTCTTGTGTAAATCTCATTTGTTTAAAAGACCTCCAAAGAACAGGCGAATCTCAACATAACACTGACTGTTACATAACAGTCGGGATCATTAATATGTATGACCCCAATATTTGCATATGCCAGCCCATGTTCAAGGCATTACACAAGGGCAGCCAGTATTAACATCTGGATCTGTGCACAGCTGAATCATCAGACTAGGTAAGCAAGCAAGAACAATAGCGAAAAATGGCAGATGGAGCGATATTAACTGACATGATCCATGATTACATGATATTTTTAGTGATATTTGTAAATTGTCTTTCTAAATGTTTCGTTAGCATGTTGCTAATGTACTGTTAAATGTGGTTAAAGTTACCATCATTTCTTACTGTATTCACAGAGATAAGAGAGCCGTCGCTATTTTCATTTTTAAACACTTACAGTCTGTTTAATTCATAAACACAACTTCATTCTTTATAAATCTCTCCAACAGTGTGTAACGTTAGCTTTAGCCACGAAGCACAGCCTCAAACTCATTCAGAATCAAATGTAAACATCCAAATAAATACTATACTCACATGATCCGACGCATGCATGCACTATGCATGACGAACATCTTGTAATGATCCATTTGAGGGTTATATTAGCTGTGTGAACTTTGTAAATGCACTGTATTATAGTCGAGAGCTCGGGGGGGCAGGGAGCGCGCAATTTAAAGGGGCCGCAGCTTGAATCGGTGCATAGTTAATGATGCCCCAAAATAGGCAGTTAAAAAAATTAATTAAAAAAATCTATGGGGTTATTTTGAGTTGAAACTTCACAGACACATTCATGGGACACCTTAGACTTATATTACATCTTGTACAAACTGGTTCTAGGGCACCTTTAATGGCTGTGTCTTGAGTTATTTTGAGGGAACAGCAAATGTACACTGTTATACAAGCTGTACACTCACTGCTTTACATTGTAGCAGTGTGTCATTTCTTCAGTGTTGTCACATGAAAAGATTTAATAAAATATTTACAAAAATGTGAGGGGTGTACTTCTGTGAGATACTGTAACTGATAATATGCTTATAGATGCTGAACAGCTTCGTTATAGATATCTTGGTAAATTTAGACATAAAAGATTTATCAGCCACCCTCCTTGTGATTTTTGTGACTATATCGGTACAGGTTCAGCTAAGTGCTGACATCTGTTAAACTAGTCATAGTTTTTCGGAAAGAAAGATGAAGGCAAGTGTCAGAAACTCACGAGAGACTACAGAAACCCATACCAATGGAAACAGATGTGGAAAGGGTTAAACGGAGCCACGACTATGTGAAATAAACCACTGTCGAGCCTGATGAACAGCCAATTCATGAGATGGCAATTAACAGCCCAGCAAAAATAGCAGTAAGAATGGAAATGCCTAACAACACCCTGCTAGCTGCAATCAACAAGATTGGAGAAACACAACAGTAATTTCTGGAGAAATTAATGTCTGTTGAGAATACCATAAAAGAAATTAAAGAGCAAGTGACTGGCATAAATGACAGATTTGAATCATACCAAAGACGCTGGAATCTCAACATATCTGGAATCCCAGAGCAGGACGATGAAAATGTCAAGATGACGGTAACTGATCTTCTGTCGCGCATCTCTCCTGCCATCACGGATATTTTGCAAAGCCCTTTACAGTCATTGTACTAATCATTCTGGTGGTGTAGTGTTGTGGCAAAAATCAAAAGGACTCTTACTGCATAAGAGACAAACACGTCCAATTGTCTTTCGACAGTCATACAGAAACACAAGAAACACAAGTAGCTGCAGAGTAGCTGCTATCAAGTGTTTAATTGGGAGATCAACTTAAACTAGGCCAAACCCACAGTCACTCTCCAGATATCAAATCTTTTATCATATCTTCAATCATATCTTCTTTTTGCTCTGAATGGTATGTAGAAAATACTTGAGGATTGCCACAGACTTGTCCCACCACCTACAACACAAACAAATGTTTCTTCAAATGCTTCCTTGCTTGAAAAATGCGCAGAAAACTACTTTTAAACAGGAAATAACAGAATTTTACCGTACATATTTACAGCGGGTCTATTCGAATTGGATTAGTATTACCTGAGGTTATTTTTCCGGACCTTTTTACAAAAGGTAAAAGTCGCCATAATCTTTACTGACATTGTCCGTACTGATTACCGAGATGGCACATTCGGACAGGACTAAAATCACAGAGAAGCTCTGGTAATAATTACTTTACCCCCACCTCCCCATGTAAAACTAATCCCGTCCGAATAGGGCTTTAGTTGTATAACATCTTTTCACAACAGATCCATTTTGTAGCCCACGATGTGTCATCATCGAACCAACCGTTAGAAAGGATAGAAGACATTTCTTTACAATAGTTCAACATGTCATGTTCACACAGTTACGGTTGGTTCACACAGTTCCTCTCCCGTGCATGTACTCACTTTAACTTTTCAAAAAAACATCAGTTATTTGTAACTTTCTGTTATTTAAAGTGTCAAAATATCATGTAGTGCGACCATCCGGCTATAACTTCTGTTTTGGAAAGGTCTTTGAAATTACTCTAAATTTATTCAAATTAATTTTTTGCATTATTTGGCATGAATTCTAACATGTTTTGTAATCCTTTACAAAATTGCAAAGCATTTGTATTTATATTTCCATCATAATATACAAACAAACTTTGTCCATTTTATGATATATCATGTGGTGTGACCATCAAAAAACTACCACTTTGAGACTTTCATGTTGAAATTCATTCAAAGACAGGAAGTTCCATCATATATCAATTGGCGAAGGACCAATGGAAGCAGCGAGCGAGTCTTAATTTGGTGAAAAAAAGAACCTTTTTAATGGCTGGTATGTAGTTCCCACATTTGGGTATCATGTGGTATGACCTCAAAAATACAATGAATATTAAGTTATTTCTGCAAATATATACTTTTATTACAAATTTCATTGTGACCTTTTGTGGGAAGCTAGCTTGTTTTGTTTAGGTGGACAGTTCTGAGTTTTGGGTACCGTTGGACTCCGAGGAGCCAGCAGCGGAACAGAAACAAAAGGAAATAAAAAATTCTCCACCCAGCCCTCCTCTGGGGGAGGAAGCAGTGCCTTCTCCTGAAGAGCCATCTCCACTTCCTCCAGGTTGCCCATCTTAGGGCGGCTTATAAGATCTTTTGCCACCTGGCTTGGCTGTGGGCTGAGCAGGCTGGGCACCACGTCCACAACCGGCTCCCTGCTGGCTGCTACTTGGCAGATATAGTGGGAGTGGAGGACAACAGAGGTGGGCACCCTCAGTGATGAGCAGGTGGAGGGGCTGCGGCCGGTGGATGGGTGGAGGCAGTAGCAGTCCGTCAGGGCAGGATGTGCCGGAATGCCTCCGTCTGCTTCTGTGTGACCCAGAACTGTTGAGCAAAGCTCTTGACCGCATCACAGAACAGGCCAACCTGGGAAATGGGGAAGTCCAGGAATAGATATTTATCAGTCTCCCTCATATCTGCGAGGTTAAGCCATAGGTGGCACTCCTGGACCATGAGTGTGGCCACAGGCACTGTAAGCCTTTTCTATTTAATGAGTTTGTTTGCCCATATAATCTTTAGGGTATTAGGTTAGCTAATTTGGCTTGCTGTCCACTGAGGAGGGGCTCGATGAAGCAGCTTCAACTCCAGCTCTGATATACCCCCCAGTGAATAAATAGGATATGATTACATAGGGCAAGGTACCTGAGATAAAGGTGGAGTTTGGGGAGGTGGAGGGATGCTGGAACAGCTGAGACTGAAGAGAGGTAAGCAGCTGCCTATATACTCTGGCTGTTGATTGGAAGATTAGATGGGCTCGCTCCTCCTTAAATTACGTTTAGGAACTTCACTTAACGAGTTTGTTTGCCCATATAATCTTTAGGGTATTAGGTGAGCTAATTTGGCTTGCTGTCCACTGAGGAGGGGCTCGATGAAGCAGCTTCAACTCGAGCTCTGATATACCCCCTAAAAAGTGCCGAATAAATTTGGGACAGCAAGTTGTATTTAGCATGGTTGAAAATGCTTAAGGATATAAAGTATACGGGATACCCAGATGCTTAATGCTTGTTACCCCCCAAAAGGAGTGAAAGATTGAAGCGGTATGAAGAATAGAGGTGAGAGGTGTCGACTGGCACTATTGTCTCCTACGCCAGAACACGAGGAAGCTGCGTTTAAATCGGTCTGCATTCATGAATGAACACTGCTGCGGCAGTGAGATTTAACAAGGCTCCTGTGGGAGCTGGGCTGGAATGCTTCGCCCTACTATGTCCACCATGTGGAGCTATGAGCGGGCTTCTGCTGCGGCAGTATTATTTAAAGAACTCCATCAGGAGCTTGCGTTCATTGCTCCGAAAAGGGAGAGCTCTCACTGCATCAAGATGAATATGAGCCCTGCAGGGGCTTGGTAAGTGGGGAGATGCAAAAATAGTAGGGAGAAGCGGTCCAGACTCAGAAAGATGCTAGTGTTTGTGATGTAGATCCGATCGAACATATGTTGTTTTAAAGGCGTGTGACAACCATCGACGGGTCATTTTAATTTGGTGTTCAGGATAAGCCCCTCTGGGCTGCTGTGTTGGCTGCACCTATGCAGAAAGATGAAGAAAAATGGATGGATAAAGGTTGTCTGGTGTTTGGCTGAGGGGGATTGGTTTTGTAAACCTTTGATGAGGAGGGATATCTGAGGACTTGAAAAGTCGGGGCACTGTTGGCCATGGATGAACTTGCAATGAGCAATGTATGCCACTGAGGTAGACTTTGATTGTTCCTGGCTGAATTTAATTGGTATGATGGAGGTAAGAGATGAAGGAGGATATTAAGAGGAGGGAAAACTCTGGGGAAAACCATGTTGTGAGCTCTGTGGAAATTTTTTGATGGAACTACAAGCTGTTCGGTAGGTTTGCAGTGTTCTGGGAGAAACGGCTTGCAGTATGGTACTTGTGGATGTGGTATGAAGATGTCTTGAGGGAATGAACCAGACAAATGTGAGTTCTGAATCAGGAGGTATTGGAGTTGGATTGGAGTCTGCTTCCAGAGCCAATGTTCTAAATTTGAAAAATGAGATGTGACCTGGGATATGTTCATCTATGATGATGAACTGGTAACAGGCAGAAATTTTAAGGGGCATTTAGCATTTCAGAACCCCATAGATAGGCTGCTACTACTATGGGATACAGGTTTATGAGAATGATTGCTTGGTCTATGTTGTGGTGGTGGAAAATTCACATAATTTGGTTACGCCAATTTATATGCGGAATAATTACAAAGGTGGAGAATCAAAAGGGGCCGATCATAAGTCCGGAACCTAGTTCTTTTTGATGAGGCCTTCCACTATATCGGGTCCAGCTGTTGCAGATAAGTTATTGCAGATCAAGCTGGAGTCAGGTATACTTTCCAGACTGTGGCTGAAATGTTCTGTCAGGCCTGAAAAAAAGAACTGGTTGGAAATTTTTGTCTGGATGGTGTCCATTTCACTAATTAACTGGGAAATAATGATTGGAGAAGAGAGAGACTGCACACTTAGCTGCAAAGCTTGAGGTAGATATAAAAATGACTGCTCCGAAGGAGGAAGATCAATGGCTGCACCTGGAATTAGGGAACGGTTATGGGTTGAGAATGGAGGTTGTTCCATAGTGACTGCATTGGGAGGAGCTGGAAGAGGGACCGCTGTTGTGAAAGAATGAGCTGGAAAGTGGCTCGGACCTGAAGAAATGTTTAGTGTTGGAAAAAGATGGATGCTGGGCGGAGGGCTCCATTACTGACTGGTGTCCAAGATGGCTGAAGTGAGAGAAAGGGGTTGGTGGGCAAAAGGAGTGTTGAGATCATTTGCGGAAACAACCTCACGCTAGGATCTGTGCTGAGAAGAATGTTAGAAGAAATTGGGGAACAGAAGGGAGGAGAGGAATGAGGTAAGTTGTAGTAGAAGGATAGAGGGAGGGATGGTGAGGGACCAGTACGGGATATAGAAGTAAGTTTGGATAGTTCTTGCCTGAGGAGTGGAACTGCATATGTGAAGAGCTGGAAAAGCAGCGGGACTGTTTTCGCGGCCGCTGTTGTTGACCTGGTGGAAAAACGGCGGACGAGGAAGGGTCTAAACCTTGGCCACCCTGCCATTCAGGATCGTGAAGGTGGAAGAAGGACCAGACCAACTTCTGACAGAAAAAAGGGGTCTTCCAAGATCTGGTCACCTCCTCATGCACTTCCGGAAAGAATGGTACTGGGGCGGAGCACTGAGAACCAGTGCGAGCCGGCCCGAGAAACCAATCATCCAACCTCGAGGGCTCGGGACACGGTGGAGGGTTCCACTCAAGCCGACCCTCTCAGCGGCCCGCGAAAGCATAGTAGTCAATTCTGGATCAGGCTCGGGCAACACTACTCTCCTAGGAGGCAACGTAGCCGAGTCTTCATCTCCAGATGACTAAAGCTCAACTTCGGATGCCGCGATCGACATCTGATCATCAGCAGGTGCACCAGTAGAAATGGCTGGTCACCCATGTGAAGGATCAGTGCGATCCTCTGGAAGCACCACAGGCTGTGATGTGTGTGAGAGGTGAAGGGCCCATGGAGATTGCCTCGGCAGGGAAGCCCTGACCATAATTCTCAGGTCACCCAGCCTATTCGGCAAAATAGCGCTTCTCTGATGGCCAAAAGAGAAAACGCTAGATTGGGGCATAGGGGAGGGTGCTTGACCTTGAGAACCAAGGTAAGCAAGCCTAGACCTTAACATCACAATAGTCATGTTCCCACTATCCACAAGCGCTGCTTCAGCGTGCTGAACGCCAAAACACGTGATGCAGTGACTGTGAGCACCAGCTGGTGTCAGGGAACGACCACAAGCACATTGCTCTTTTAGGAGAAAAGGAAATGCTCTTTTTAATGTGCTGAAGAACACGAGAACAACCGCGGCGCTTACTGTGAGAATAGTGCAGCCTGCAGTGCGCTCTCACTGTCAAACCGGCCCAAATCAGAACACTTCACACTTGTTGGGGACTTGCAGATAAATGCTGCTAAAACAGCAGCTTAGAGCTTGTGAGCTCACGGCCGCCGCTTTAGCTCTGTCACACCAACAGACAAAGAGTTTCTGTTCTCTAAAATGAAGTAATATAAGTTTATTAACAAAAACATTTGATGTTGGGGGCAGGGGCGGATCTACCGGGGTGGCACAGGGTGGGAACTGCCACCCTAAGAAAAAGCTTTGCCACCCCATCTGCCACCCCAAAATTATCAGAGAATAAAATATAAATGTTAGCAGTGTTTCAAGTACTACTGCTTTTCAGCAGCGGCGCTTCAATGTGATGACATAAAAAAGACAGCGTATTGCAAAATAATGGCAAGAAAACACATCTTTCAATAAGCTGCATGACGGTTGCACGTGCACGCAGCGCGCCCAGTGTAGTCAGCTTCATTAACAAATGACTCTTATGAACCGATTTTTTGGGAGTCAAAAACACAGCGCAGCCAAGTTCACTTACGAATTGTTTTCCATTTGTTCGTGAATCGGAAAATTACTGCCTCTCGGCTAACTCAGAAGTCCTTGAATTTTCGTAATTTTTTGCGAGCTGATTCACCGACCGCCCGTTCCACTTTCATCATGGATAAAGGTCTTTTTGCCATCCGACGAAACGGTAACATGAAATCAATAAGAAGATCCCGATCACAGAAACTAGTTAGGTAAGAATCTAAATGTATTTTATCTTTTCTCGATCGCTAACACATTATAAGTGATTCAGTTGGCCCGGTTTCCCAAACCGTTCGTTCAGTTCTCAAAACAAAGACACATTTCTCAAAACGTTTAACAATGACTACATTAGGTAGCAAAACTGATGACACACACCAGTCAAAATCTGAGAGAGAGTTGAATGAAAAATTTACAGGGGGTTTTAAACTTACACAGTACCAGTATTAGATGAGGGAAATTTCACTATGTACAGTAAACTGTAGCACGCTGTACACCCTCAAACTTGTGATTGTTGTTCTTTCTCTGTAGACATTTGTTATACTGTATTTTGCAGAACTGAGAAATGACTGTCTTGTGTCAGAAGACCAATACAATGAAATAAAATAATAATAATAAAATTTGGCCAAATGTGCAGAGGATGCTGAATTTAGTTTTACTGTAATTAACAGTACTGTATTGTGGTGCATACCAAGTTCATACATATCTACTGCCAGATCAATTTACAATAGTATAATGAAAAAAAAAGAAAAAAAAAATCACTGCTGTATTTTACTGTATCCGTAAATTTATTTTTGTATAGTGTAGTAGACAGTGAGATGCAAAATAATTCCTGAATCCCAGTAATTTTTGTTACAGTGTTACATGAATTGATCTCACTGGTGTTCACTGGGCAGTGCAGTAGTCTGTGTATTTGTTAAGTTTTGTGTGTCATCTGAGGCCAAAGTTTGATTTTGTCAGACAAGAATAAGTTTTTGACTAAAACATTTTATTTTGACCTGGAAGTTTGAGGTTTGTACAAGTTGGTGCATAGTTTTGAGATTGTTTATAGTTGTAAGAAAATGTTGAATTGTTTAATTTCAACTAGATTAAAAGTTTGAAAGACAATTTTTTGCTGGCATGTCATAAAGCCAACTTACAATCTTGTTTAAAAAACATAAATAGTTTGGTCAGCTAGGCCAGAATATATATGTTCTGGGTGATTGCTAAAGTGTTGCTAGGTGGTTGCTAGGAGATTCTGGGTGGTTGCTAGGCTCTTGCTGTAATTGCTGGGATGTTGCTAGAGTATGTAGTTGATAGGGTGTTAGCTGGGTGAACACACACAGACATTCCCACCTCTGTTAATAACAGAAACTCAAAAATTGTTTGCAAAAAACAAGTTTTTATTGTTCTTTAACTTGCACTAAAATATGTTTTATGCCATCGAAGTAACCTGTGTAATATTAATAAAACTGCTCATCTCCTTTAGTGATACAAGGTCAGACTCATTTTAAATCTGTTGATGTTTTTCATATAGTGCCTTTACTTGGTGACATGATGGATATTGAAATCTTGTTATTTATTTTGGTAATGCAATGTTTGTGAACACAATTGTGTATGTCAGGCCATAAATCTCCAAAAACTATGTATAGGCGCTTGCTTTGGTGTTGCCACCCCTCATAGACCTCATGCCACCCATTTGTCACCCTATAAATAATTTTCTAGATCCGCCCCTGGTTGGGGGGTTTGTTAGTCTCTCTACAGTGACAAAAAGAATGCGGGTGATGTTTAAGTTGCTGTTTATAATATTTGAGAAGAAGGTCTGTCTAGCTTTTCCTAGTTCCACATTAAAAGCATGAAGGCTCTTTATAGATGTTATAGTGGATTTCAAGTTTTGTCTTTCGCCACATACGCCCAGATTTTCTGCATTGCCTTTTCATATTTTGCACTGCTGTTGAGTTTCTCACTCTTCTTCCTGACTTTTACAGGAGCAATACCACCAATTACAATCTTAACTTTTGAGTTAAAAGAATCAAGGAGAAAATCAACAGAGTCTGCAAATATGCTTGGTGTTAAAGATATAGTCTTCATAAACAATACACTAGTGTTCTCATTTAAAGTATATTAAAATAGAAAACCATTATTTGGTTAGAGACTTAAGACTTCTTTTAAAAACATTTGTAATGCGTCCAATCTTTTGACTGGTACTGTAATTTAACATAGGCCTATACAAAATTTTCTTCATATCATGTTTTTTGTCAAGAGTGGACATTAACCCTCTGGAGTCTGAGGCTGTTTTGGGGCCCTGGAGAAGTTTTGACATGGCCTGACATGTTTCAGTTGTTTATAAACATAGTAATGGAAAAAGTGTCATAACACCGTATTCAGCACGAACTAGGCTACCATAATATGTGAGCAACATTTATGTACATTTTGTAGTTTGTTTGTTTGTTTTTTGAAGGAATAACATTTATGCGGTTATTGAAAAAAAAAAAAAAAAAACTTAAGTCACTGTAATAAAGCCATAAAACTAATGTTATATATGTGTTCACAAGACTTCTGGTTATTGGACGTTGTAGACAAGAGTTTTTGCTTAAAATTATGTAAAATTTATCCTGCCTACTCATTCATATACAACAATATATTAATTTAAATTTTGTAAGACACTTTTTGTCAAGAAACACAGTATGGTGTGGAGGCGTGAATCTTCATGAATAATGCTGTGATTCGCACCTGAGAAGACAAAAGATCTGCATAATGACCTGCATAATGAGCCACATAATGAGCCCTTTCAGTCAGGTAGGCTATGTGAAAAAACCCTCTGTGATCATGCTGATAACAGTGTTAAGCATCGCTTTTTGACCGAGATAGATCAAGCTTCAATAATAGGAGAGATCACAATATATCAAAGGAAATACAGATATGATCAGATAGAGCTACATCCTTAATAACTATTGATGAAATGTTTAGACCCTTACTGATAAGTAAATCTAGAGTGTGTCCACGATTCTGTGTGGGTCCATGTACATGCTAAATCAGATCAAAAATATTCAAAACAGTTATAATTTCTTTTGCTATATTGATTTCTGCATTATGCTTTTTCATTAATTTTTGTGTCATCTGACAAGATCAAGCAATAAATCTGACATGTCTACAAAAAATCGACAAGACATATAGACAATTTGGCAGCAGATGTCACAGTTACATACTATGGTGGAACAAAAACAGTAGTAGAAAGTGGAGAAAAATGGGCAAAATCCATGGAATAAGGAACTGTTGTGTTGTTGTACCTTTGAATGTCAGATTCGGAATGCAAAAAATGATGGTCTTCTTTTTTATAGAATACTGTCATCAAAGACGCCCTTTGAAACTGACGTTTATGTTTGCAAGCCATTGAATGGACAGACTAGATTGATGAAACCTGCGATGATTACCCTACTATTAAAGCATGAATTTGATGTAAACAATAGATCTACATAATATTCACATATTCAGTTCATAGAGGGCATAATGTATTATCCCTACAATTACAGCATGAAATAATATATAAACCTATAACATTTTACATAGATAACATTTAAACCTATAACATTTTTTTTCTCAAAATTCTGAGAAAGAATAAAAATCTTTAGAAAATATACTTTTCTCGCAGTTGTAACTTTACATCTCATAATTCTGAGAAAAAAAATCAGAATTGCAAGATATAGTCCTGCTGGTTTCACAGACAGGTCTTAGATTAAGCCAGGATTAGGCCTTAGTTTAATTAGTACATTTAAGTAGTTTTATTGCCTTAGAAAAAAATGAAAAAGAAAAAAAAAAAAAATGTGCATCTTGAGACAAAACAATGGCACTGACATATGTTTAGATATGCCAGTGCAAGTTAGTTTCTTTCAATTAAAACAGCTTAAACATGTATTTTAGTTTTGGACTAAGCTCTATGGAATTACATTTGATCCAAAAATAATGAACGTAACTTTTCAAAAAAACTAATAAAAATATAAATTGAAACTGAATAAAATGTCTTTGAAACTTAAAAAAATAAATCGCAGGCAAAATGTTTGACTTTGTTTTTAATACACTGCATGTTTTGCTAACAGTTTCTTTTCTTTCTTTCACTGACCTTTACTTACAAAAGCATTTCCAGAGTTTTCATTTATGCTTCTGAAGTTTTCGTTTACAATCCCAGAGTTTTCGCTCGTCTTTCTGGCACAAATCTCTCGCAGGGGCGGGGCCAGCAGTGGTGTGTTCTCATTGGCTACTGAGTTTTTGATTGACAGCTTCTTCTTGACTTGGAAGTGAAGATGTCAGCGTTGTGTTTACAATTACATGTGTGGAGGTGAGCGTCTGTAAGCGGCTTCTTATTTCATTTAAAGATATGAGTTTTGTTTTTGAATTTTATCTGTATTTATCTGCGGCTTCTATTTTGTCGACATAAACTTTTAGGAGCGTGAGAGATCAAACGCGAGAGAAAATGAATGTCTTGAAGTTTAATTGTACATTAAAGGTTATAATACTGAAGATATTGCATAATGTCCATTGTTTTTGGAGAATATTTGATTATTTCTGATGATTCTTCTCTATTGTTGGGTCTGATTAGGTTGTACTGTTACAATTTAAAGAGAATACTAGTATCATATACATGTATATATTCAGCCGTCAAGAAAGTCTCACTCCAACCAGGTAATCAAGGTTGGCAAGCATGGCCATCACTCTACCCATTGTTAGCATGCACATACACCATCACAATTAATGATCACTCAATTCTGAAGGATTCAAACAATATGAAAATAACAGTCGTGGCTTAAGACGGTATAGACCTCAAAGGGCATTTCAGTACTCCACACAAAGAATGATCTTGTTGCCATTTTTTATCATTCTAATAATTTTATTTAGTTATTTTATTTAGTTAATATTATCATATAACATATAAAAGTAGATTTTTTTTTAACAATCATCAACAGTT
The DNA here is from genome assembly GCF_018812025.1 of Megalobrama amblycephala. NCBI lineage: Eukaryota > Metazoa > Chordata > Actinopteri > Cypriniformes > Xenocyprididae > Megalobrama > Megalobrama amblycephala. Next base: position 126,540 of record NW_025953371.1, read on the forward strand.
TCAATTGTGACATATATATATATATAAAAAAAAAAAAAAAACAGTTGAATAAATGTAAATGAAAATATGAATCAATTCAAATAAATTTAAATTCTTTATTGTCACTACAGCATACACACAGGTATTAAAGTGAAAGTGTTGGATGCAATTATGTTGTGAAAGGAACGACCAGAATCCACAAAACACTAACTGCATATTCATGTAATGCACAGTATTCTCATGATATACAGTACATTACTATAAAAATGCACAAGCACCTATTATAGAATACACGTGTAAAATTCATAAAATTCATTTTATTACCATTTTTTTAAAATATAGTGAATAAACTGTATTAATGAATGGAATTAAATGTTCATGCTGTCTTAATACATTTTTGGTTTGACTGTATGACTTTCATTCTCCACATAAGCACAAATATCTTTAAGAAAATAGTCCATCTCTGTGAGCCCATAAGTGGACTGTAACCCATACACGTATGATGGTTGGTGGGAAACGATTGTTAATAATTAAAACAGTTTAAATTATTAGTATTTTTCTCATCTATTGTTTCACTTTAGAAGACATTGATTCATCCACTGGGGTTGCATGGATTACTGTGTCTTTCGGACTCGAAGACATGTATTATTTTCCTAAAAATCCTAATTCATGTTTATCTGTAGAAAGAAAGTAATATGCATCATGGACGGCATGAGGGCGAGTAAAATATATGAGAATTTTTTTGGGATGAACTATCACTTTAACATTCATATGTTGTTGGTATGCTAATCCAAGATCAGTATGGACTAATAAGAATAAAGTACAACCTCTTGTGTGTTTGTGAACTGTGTCTTGTTTTAATCTAGAGCTCCAAAAAAATTTAAATATTTGCATAATATCATGTATCTGAAGATCAAGATCCCAGTCAGTCAAAGGTGATGTGTCTAAACAAAATAAGATTCTTGTCTGATGGGGACAGTGGATCTCTGGGGCTACCACTCCCTCCTCTGGGTCAGCATCAGAATTTTGTTAATGGAAAAGTTGCTCCACTCCCTGGAAAATAAGAAATCAGATGCATTATAATCTAACAATACAAACTGCTTTGAATTCCCACATAATAAATTATGCAGACTTAAAATATTTATTTCAAACTAATTATATAATTTCAGCCATAATTACTTTCATGTATTAGGTTTTGCATTTGGCCATACAGTACTGCGCAAAAGTCTTAGCTTTGTTGTTTTAGCAATGTTTTAATGACCACCCATGTTTATTTGTTGGTCTTTATTACAATGCAAACAATAAATACAGGAAAAATGCACACAAAAAAATCAGAACAAAATTGATTCTATAAGCAAAAATCAGTATTTAACGTGACCTCCTAGACTTCCAGTTTTTTCAAAGGAGAAACTTCTGATCAGATTTTGAAAGTTTTCTTTTCTTTTCTTTTCATTTCCCATTCAATTTAGGTTTGAGAGAGCCAGGTTCTCACTATTACTCAAGTGTAAGGAGAGGTCACTAAATACTTGCCACTTTAGCCTGTAGAAGTCTTTTTTCTGTTTTTCAATAATGTTTACAAATTTAAAGTATTTCCTGGTCACATTCTAATAAGAAGTCTGAAAAAAAAATTATATGGTCACTATACCATTGCTAAAACAACATCTAATGGTGTCCTAAGCAGTGGTGTAGTCGGGGCGATACGCACGCATACGCCGTATGCTTACTTTTTGCTCAGGGCTGTTTGCGTATTACAACTTCTAAGGATCAGTATTTGGGTATACCCACTTGTTCCCTTTCGATACTTCACTCGTACTGCGTATGGGGAAAGGTCTCCTTTTTCCCCGTTACTGAAGCCTTTTTCAATAACGCAGTGTAACTGCATCGTCATTGGTTCACTCATAGACAAGTTGTTGAACCAATGACGGCGCGGCATAGCTGCGCGACCTATGGCGACAGAGCGCGCGAATATTCCCGCCGAAATGGGCGGGGTTTAGGGCTATATAAGCGGGCGTTTCGCCATAGGATATCAGTTCTCTCTCCTTCAGCGACGACTTCACATCGCTCCTCGCTGATCTCTGAGCGACCTCATCTCTTTTGGCGGTTCTGAGGACGAGCCGCTTGATGACGTCATGTCTCTCGCGGCCTCTGAAACCGAAGGTTGGACCGGTGATTCTGACCCTGCCCGCCTTCCCTCGCTGGAGCCCATTGACTGCAAGCCGGGTATGGATGCCGAGCTCTTCCGCATCCTCTCGAAAGCAGTAGAGGTTTTGGACCTCGAATGGGCTCCGCCAGAGGAGCCATCACGAAGCAGGCTCGATGAGTGGTTCCTGCCGGGTTCCCGCCAGGCCCCTCGTCAACGCGCCGCACCGTTTTTCGCAGAGGTTCACAACGAGCTGACAAAGTCGTGGCGTGACCCGTATTCTGCCCTCCTATGTACTACGCATTATTCAGCTCTCACCTCTGTGGATGGCTCTGAAGAGAAGGATTACGAGCATCTACCGCCCCTGGACGAAGCGGTGGCGCCACCCAAGGAACAGCGCCATCGTAAGCGCTCCTCCTTCCCGAGGCAACGTCAGGGACCCCGGCCTAAGATTACGCTGGACCCGATGCCTCCTAAGCCCTCCTGATGTTTCAGGAAGGAAGAGGATGGGGCAAAGTCTCGCCACGGCCGGACCACCCCAAAAGCTCTTTCGTTCCACCCCCCTCCGCCTCGTTCAGCTCAGATATGTTCAGTGTTGTGCTAACTGGGCCCAGTGCTGCGTCCATGCAAAACGCTATTCTTATGGCGAACACTATGAATATTCTACCTTTTCTAAGAAAGAGCGAAGTTCCTCTTCCACTCTCTCCGGTGCACGGGCTCCCGATTGGCGGCCCGTCACCCGATACCATTCAGCCCCTTGTCACGCGGGCCGAGGCCTGGCGGGCCATCCCCGGAGTGTCAAGCTGGGTTCTGGGAACCATAAGTCGAGGCTACTCGCTTCAGTTCGCCCGAAGGCCCCCACGCTTCAGCGGGGTGCTTCAGACTTCAGTCAACACGGACGACGTTCATGTCCTCCGAGCCGAAGTCACGTCTCTTCTGAGGAAAGGAGCTATAGAAATAGTCTCCCCCTCAGAGAGCAATTCGGGGTTTGTAAGAATTGAAAATATCCAAAGATATTTTAAAATGAACAAAGACATTTGCTTTACTGTTTCACACCCCTCTCTCTTGCCAAGGGCCATTTGGGAGGCACAAAGGTAATAGTGATCAAGGCCTGTAGGCCAAGATGTGTGTACATCGGGGTCTACAAATGGTCACACCTTTAGTACAGTGGGGGAAGTTTTAATCTTCTGATTGGTCAGTTTGAATGTCTCACATTTGAGTTTTGGTCACATGGTCAAGGAAGGCATAAAAGAAGATTGTAACTGTTGCTCTGGTCTCTTTGATACTCTGCTCTTCTTTCTTGGATTCTTGGGCACTCTCTGGCCCTCTCTCTCTCTCTCTCTCTCTCTCTCTCTCTTTCTCTCTCAGGTAACTTTTTCATACATGCTGTGTACGATTAATGGTATATGATTTTATCATCTCATACATCTATTTTGTGATTATTTTAAGTGTAACCATAATCAGATATTGTCATTAAACCCTTTCAATTACAAATGATGTGCTAACTAGTTTTGATTTAGTATGAACATGAATGTTCTCCCTATTGCAATACAATATTGTCACACTATAGCAACGCTCTCCCACATATTTTGCTATTGTAACTGCGCTTATTTCCGTCTTTGGTATAAGTTGCAGTGGGTGGTAATAGACAAGAAATGTACAGTATTCTAACATCTTACTGATAAAGTTTCTTTAGTCGCTCGGCAAACCTTACAGTCTGAACCGCTGTAGGAGTTCCACCCTTACAGATGGTGCCGAAACCCGGGATCCCTTGCAGTGAGTTTTCTGAAATCTACTTTGATCGGTCGTCAGAATGAGGACATTTTTTCACAGTTGATCTTGTGAATGGATTAAAGCTGACCATCTCACCAAGGAATGGGTAAGTCTGTTTTAATTGTTTAATGGTATGATATTCAGATCTCCTCAGGGATGGAAGGGAAAATTTCTGGAAAGAGTGAAGTATTGTTTGCTTTATGGAGCAAAAAAGTTGAGCCTACCTTGTGCAAACTCAAGAAACAATACATTGGGATTAAATGTTCAGATGATGAAATGCTCAAATGGTGGGACATAATTGGCAAACACCAAAAGAAATCAAAGCGTGGTGAAATAATAGAGGCTTTAAACTTCATAAGTTGTGTGCAGCTGCGTGATGTGACAACACATCTATTTTCATGTATAGATGCTAAATGTAAAGAAGTGCATTCTAAAAATGCAGAGGTACAAAAGTGTGAGGCAAAGATTCAGGATCTTCAGTCACAGCTAGATAATTTATTAGCTGAGCAGTTAGCTCTGACTGAAAAGTGTAAAAAATACAAAGAGACCATTGCAGATCTCAAGGCTAAGCTAAATGCTCAAAAGTCTCCCAAAACGCTTAACAGCGATGGGGCTAAAAAGCATGTACACTTCTTAGATGAGGTGAATTGCTCTGATGAATCTGGAATGTTTTTTTCAGAGGTCACTGCTCAAGAAAGTGTGCCTATTTCAGTTCTTAAGGTGATGCAGCACCAGAATAGCGCAGAGTCATGTACCAGAACGCATGGTGTTCAAGCATTAGAGAGTCATGAAAACCCTCAAACTCCAGGAGAACACAGCAAACAACCCTGTGGCAAAAAGAACAGGTTTTGCAGTTCCTGTCAGAAAATAGGCCATACAGAGGACAAATGCTGGTCACTGGGTAGGGGTAGGCCTCCACCTTATTTTCAGAAATATAGGAAACCACGTTTTAAGAGCAAAGATCAGAGCTCATTTGCAGGTAAAACTCTAAGTGAGTTAACTGCATTGTTCATGCAAGGCCTCCAACTTTTGACTTCACTTGCTAGTGGATTAGCAGCCCAATAGCAATGATCCTGTTTGTATTTCCAAATTTGTAATTGTGCTAAACACATTGTGCGCATAGAACACACATTAAAGTTGTTTGTGATACTATATGTACACATAGACTAGCTGAGTTTATTCTTTAAAACACATGATTGCTTTACTGTAAGTGTTGTATGAAACACTTAGGTTAAAGGTTGTAGATGTTATCCATTCTAGGCCATGTATCTTGTGTAAATTGGAATAATAAGTGTAGTACTGGAATTGTATTGCAATTTCTAGTTGCATGTGTGACTATGTTGAATTTGTTTGCCCCCTAAATGGAAAACTCTGCTGTTTTCCATATGGCTAGAGTAAAACCATGTACAGGAGCACAGAATTGCCATGTGGCCTACAATGTGATTCACAATTGTATTAACCATGAAAATGCTTTCCTCACAACAGGATTCAGAAACTCTGAACTTTGCACTTTATCATGCTCCTTAATGAAAACATTGGTGTTGAAGGATTTTGAGCCAAATCACACCTCATACTCATATTCTCATGCTGGCTCCCTGTTACAACAGGACCAAATTTGCATCACAATTGTAAAACTCCCTCACCTTTGTTGGAGCATGATTGAATTTACACATAGCCACAGCTAAATGCAGCCACATAGATTTGATCTTCACACAAAGTCAAATCTACATCTACCTATGCCTCATAAAATGTATACATATAATGTTTTTTTTTTAAGTCTTTAAGTCTAGACTGCAATATAACTGTGAATTTCATCCAGTTGTTGTTGTTGTTGTTTTCCTTTGGACTTACTAAATCACTTAGTTATTTGTCTCACCAAATTAAATATCAAAATGTATGTTAGTATTTCTCATTCTTACTTAAGCACAAAATTTGTATTATCATTAATGCATTTGAAACAATTCTGAAGCTTATTTCATTTGTTTCTTTGTATTTTGTCCATTTGACTTGTAACAATGTTTTTGGACATTTATTCAATTGAATCTCTGTATTTGGTTACACTGAATATTTTGTTAATACTCTTCATGAAATGGGGTGTTTTAAACCAACATTTGTTGTTTTGTTATTATGCAATTTATTTCAATGTTTCCAGAAACAGTGTAAGAACTTGTAAGATCTTCTTTTATTCTCGCCTTGACCACTTTATCAAGTACATCAATTTAAGGGCGCATTGCCAGAGACAAATTTAATCTGACCACATCAAACCTCTGACCAATGACAAATGCTATATGTATGCTTTTGCTGTTTGTTGTGTTATATGTTCTTTTAAATCACAGGATCCCTGCTGCCAAAGTTCAAATCCTGTGTATTGTCTCAAAGGAGGGACAACTGAGTCATACCATCATCAGTGCCTGATTCTTGTGGAGGTGTGAAGTGTTCGATGGATGATTTGCATATATATGAATGGTGCAACACCATTTGATGGACCTTCTCATGCAGGACTGAAAGGAGAACAAAGACTGAAGACTGACCGACTGCTATTGCAACAAGTCTGGACAAGAAGTCTGAAGTTGACATTTACACACAACAGAAAGCATGTCTTCATGGATTGTGCCACCTTTTGACACATGAGTGTGGCCAACGGTGCCAAGGAGGGACTGTAAGAATTGAAATATCCAAAGATATTTTAAAATGAACAAAGACATTTGCTTTACTGTTTCACACCCCTCTCTCTTGCCAAGGGCCATTTGGGAGGCACAAAGGTGATAGTGATCAAGGCCTGTAGGCCAAGATGTGTGTACATCGGGGGTCTACAAATGGTCACACCTTTAGTACAGTGGGGGGAAGTTTTAATCTTCTGATTGGTCAGTTTGAATGTCTCACATTTGAGTTTTGGTCACATGGTCAAGGAAGGCATAAAAGAAGATTGTAACTGTTGCTCTGGTCTCTTTGATACTCTGCTCTTCTTTCTTGGATTCTTGGGCACTCTCTGGCCCTCTCTCTCTCTCTCTCTCTCTCTCTCTCTCTCTCTTTCTCTCTCAGGTAACTTTTTCATACATGCTGTGTACGATTAATGGTATATGATTTTATCATCTCATACATCTATTTTGTGATTATTTTAAGTGTAACCATAATCAGATATTGTCATTAAACCCTTTCAATTACAAATGATGTGCTAACTAGTTTTGATTTAGTATGAACATGAATGTTCTCCCTATTGCAATACAATATTGTCACACTATAGCAACGCTCTCCCACATATTTTGCTATTGTAACTGCGCTTATTTCCGTCTTTGGTATAAGTTGCAGTGGGTGGTAATAGACAAGAAATGTACAGTATTCTAACATCTTACTGATAAAGTTTCTTTAGTCGCTCGGCAAACCTTACAGTCTGAGCCGCTGTAGGAGTTCCACCCTTACAGGTTCTACAGCCGTTATTTTCTAGTTCCCAAAAAAGATGGCGGTCTCAGACCCATCTTAGATCTCAGGCTCTTGAACCTCTCCCTCATGAGACGGAAGTTCAAGATGCTAACGCTGAAGCAGATCCTCGCGCAGATTTGCCCCGGGGACTGGTTCTGCTCGCTGGACCTGAAAGATGCATACTTTCACATCCAGATAGCCCCCCATCACAGGCGATTCTTGAGATTCGCGTTCGAGGGTGTGGCTTACCAATATACGGTCCTTCCATTCGGACTGTCCCTAGCTCCTCGCACTTTTACCAAGTGCATGAACGCGGCGCTTTCCCCACTGAGACAGATGGGAATCCGGGTTCTCAATTACCTCGATGACTGGCTCATCCTAGCCCAGTCACGAGCCGAGCTGAAGCATCACAGATCCGTGTTACTCAGCCACTTGGAGTGCCTGGGTCTCAGGGTCAACTTTGCCAAGAGCTCACTGCTCCCCAGCCAGCGTATAACGTTCCTGGGTGCGGTTTTCGACTCAGTCCGTATGACGGCTGTAGTCTCTCCAGAGCGCGCTCTGGCCATTCAGCAGCTCGCGGCATCGGTCAGGAACAGAGCCAATTTCCCTCTGAAGTTTTTCCAGAGGATGCTAGGGCTGATGGCTTCCGCCTCCCCGGTTCTGCAGTTCGGCCTTCTTCGGATACGGCCTCTGCAGTACTGGTTGAAGTTCCGGGTCCCTCCTCACGCCTGGCGGCACGGCCGTCTGCGTCTCAGGGTCAATCAGGCCTGTTTGGCAGCTCTGAAACCCTGGATGAACCCTGTATGGTTCAGCCAAGGGGTACCCCTACAGGCGGTGTCCAGAAGGACGGTGCTCTCAACGGATGCATCCAACACAGGTTAGGGCGCTCTTTGCGAGGGCAGACCGGCCTTCGGCTCGTGGTCTCACGAGGAATGCCATCTGCACATCAACTGCCTCGAGATGTTGGCAGTGATTCGAGCCCTTCATGCATTCCAGGCACACCTGACAGGGCGCCACGTCTTAGTCCAGTCGGACAGCATGACAGTGGTGTCATACATAAATCACCAGGGCGGTCTTTCGTCCAGCCGCTTATGCGCTCTGGCGAAGCGTATTCTGGAATGGGCATCACCGAGGTTTCAGTCGCTCAGGGCGACTCACATACCCGGGAGAACAAACTTGGGAGCAGACATGCTATCTCGGAGCAATGTCCCCTCAGACGAGTGGATGCTCCACCCCCAGACGGTTCTCATGATCTGGGAGTTCTTCGGAAAGGCAGAGGTAGACCTCTTCGCTTCAGAAGGCAACTCTCACTGCCCAATTTATTTCTCGAAGGAGGAAGATGCGCTGGCCCATGTCTGGCCCAGCACCCTCCTTTACGCTTTTCCCCCGATCGCTCTGATCCCACAGGTCATCAGACGAATCAGGGAAGACAAGCACAGAGTCCTCCTGGTGGCCCCGCTCTGGAGGAGCCAAGTTTGGTCCTCAGAGCTGTTCAGGCTTTCCACAAGAGCTCCGTGGCCGATCCCCCTGAGACGGGACCTCCTCTCTCAGGCGAACAGGACGATTTGGCATCCCCAGCCAGAACTCTGGGCTCTGCACCTCTGGTCCCTCGACGGGAGCCTGCTAACCTTCTCGGGGACGTGCTGAATACCATTTCTCAGGCGAGAGCTCCGTCCACGAGACGCCTCTACGCCCAGAAATGGTCGGTCTTTGTTGACTGGTGTTCTACACGCAACATAGACCCAGTGGAGTGTGATGTATCTCCGATACTGTCTTTTCTCCAGGAGCGTTTGAATCTGGGTCGCACCCCTTCAACGCTCAAATCACTTAAGCACAAAATTTGTATTATCATTAATGCATTTGAAACAATTCTGAAGCTTATTTGATTTGTTTCTTTGTATTTTGTCTATTTGACTTGTAACAATTTGTTTTTGGACATCAATCCAATTGAATCTCTGTATTTGGTTACACTGAATATTTTGCTGATACTCTTCATGATAAAGGGTGGTTTAAAACCAACATTTGTTGTTTTTGTTATTATGCAATTTATTTCAATGTTTCCAGAAACAATGTAACAGTTTGTAAGATCTTCATTTATTCTCACCTTGACCACTTTATCAAGTACATCAATTTAAGGGCTTATTGCCAGAGACAAATTTAATCTGACCACATCAAACCTCTGACCAATGACAAATGCCATATGTGTGCTTTTGCTGTTTGTTGTGTTATATGCAACCTGGTCTCATAGGAGAGACGTACCCGTGGGCACGTTTTCGCGGGACACAAAATTACATACCGACGAGTACGTCTCGCTGCAGTTTCCGACAGAAACGAACGCTAGAGGCCGGTAAAACGTCGATAAGCGCTTTTGCTCGTTTTCACACACGGTTTCGATGACAGCCGGGGTCGGATTATCGATTCGTAAAGATCGTTTTGGCGTCTCCTCGCGCAATATCATGTTACGACTTCAAAACGCATCTGACCAGAGTGCCCGATTTGTAAACGAACGTACTCCGGCTCTATGCGTTTCGCTTTTTTTGGCCATAACCAAGCTTGCTCGGTAGCTCAGCCGATACGGAGTTGGACTTACGGCGAGGAGTCGACTCCCCCTGCCTGAGTACGAATCCCGTGAAAGGCGACTGATGGCAAAAAAAAAAAAAAGAGCTCAAAGAGAGATCTAAACGAGCTGAAAAACAGACGCTTCTTACGTCACGTTTGCTTTTGTTAACACTATCGGGTAGGTTTAGGCGTAGTGTCGGTGGGAAGTTATTTTAAAACGCAATGGAGCACAAATGTCAAATCGAGAACCGCGGCAATTCGTCTAAAAAGCAACGTCATAAAAACGTACCGCATTCACCCTATTATCTGCTCCGGCAAAAAAAAAAAAAAAAAAGAACACGCTTTTAGCGCCGCTCAGTGGACATTTCAGAGCGAAACTGCAGCGATATGTACTCATAGGTACGTATTTCGCGACTCGCGAAAACGTGCCCACAAGTACGTTTTCGTCATGAGACCAGGTTGGTTATATGTTCTTTAAATCACAGGATCCCTGCTGCCAAAGTTCAAATCCTGTGTCTTGTCTCAAAGGAGGGACAACTGAGTTCTACCATTATCAGTGCCAGATTATTGTGGAGGTGTGAAGTGTTCGATGGATGATTTGCATCTATGAACGGTGCAACACCATTTGATGGACCTTCTCATGCAGGACTGAAAGGAGAACAAAGACTGAAGACTGACCAGCTGCTTTTGCAACAAGTCTGGACGAGAAGTCTGATGATGACATCTACACACAACAGAAAGCATGTCTTCATGCACTGTGCCACCTTTGGACTCCATGATTGTGGCCAACGGTGCCAAGGAGGGATTTGTAAGACTGAAAATATCCAAAGATATTTTAGAATGAACAAAGACATTTGTTTTACTGTTTCAACCCCATCTCTCTTGCTACAAGAGCCTTTTGGAAGGCACAAAGGTGCTGATAGTGATCAAGCCCTGTAGGCCAAGATGTGTGTACATCGGAGGTCAACAAATGGTCACATCTTTAAATTATGTGTTAACTAGTTGTGATTTAGTATTAACATTAATGTGCTCCTATTGCAATACAATATTGTCACACTATAGCAACGCTCTCCCACATATTTTGCTATTATAACTGCACTTATTTCCGTTGTTGGTATAAGTTGCAGTGGGTGGTAATAGACAAGAAATGTACAGTTTTCTACCATCTTGCTGATAAAGTTTCTTTAGTCGCTCGGAAAACCTTACAGCCTGAACCCCTGTAGGACCTCCACCCTTACACAAGATAAAAGACATTAAATATCCGAAGATCACAGCAGAGGGGGATTAAACAACTCCACAAACAGCTATACCAGCTTCACTAGACACTTTAGAATTAGAGTTTGTCAGTGTTGTTTCTTTGAACAAATGAAAAGATAAGAGCTCATTTTCACTGAAAATGCAATTAAGAATTTGAAAATCTATAATCAATAATAAATATCTTCATGTAAATAAAGTGCTTCAAGAAATAATAGAATCCCAGTCATTTGAAAACCTGTGTTGTCTGTATTTTTCACCTGTTCTGGACATGTTTACATGCAGATCATCTTCTGTAACTCCTGACATCTGTTGGTTCATCATCCTGTAAGAGATGCTTCACAGTCCTGAGACTCTCTTAATTATATGAGGCTCAAACATTGATCAAACTTTCAGGTTGAATTCACTGTATGAGCCTTTAGACAAAACCATCTGTTGAAGCATAAATGTAAATTGTTGGATGGGACAGTGGAAAATGACATCTAATGTTAAAACTTACGTTTATAATGCAAGCACTTTAAATACTGTGCTCATTTCAAAAATTGAGGCTGCATGAAATAGGAAAAAACACTTGATATTTTGTTTTTCTGCATTATATATTGCAATGTGAAAACTTCACCAGATGACTTGAACAGCTCTGTTTGCAAGGAATTGATCATTCTAGAATGACTGAGGTGATTTTGTAAGATAGAAAATAAATTACAAGCATAAATATATACAACAGAACAAATTTTTATTTGAAAGAATTTAAAGAGCAGTTCCATGTCTAACCTTTTATTGTTTACATGGTCAAGTTTGATATGGGATTTAAAAAGTATATTATGGATAAGTGATGTAATAATTTTTAGAGACGGAGACGGTAACCTAAATACACTGTTGAAGATGCTTGCATCTAGCATGCACAAAACATGAATCCTTTAGCTGCGTCCCAACTCAAAGGCTGGATCCTTCAAGGTGCATTTAAAGGCTGATTGCGTCACCACAACATGACGAACGCTGTCCCAATTCAAAGGCTCCTTCAAATGCAGCCTCAAAATGTGCCCTTTCTTTCCAGTGAAATGAAGAATAAAACAGATGGATTCTTCACGGCCTACTCCTACCCCTAAATTCATTGCGCAATGGTGACGAAAAGATTGTGTGACACTATACACTTTTAAATTTAAGTATTAGGTTCTACTTAACCTAATGTATCTAATGATACAAATTAATATATAATTATTATTACAAATTAATATATATGTAACCTATAAAGGATGATGCAGCCTTTGAATTGGGACACAGCTTTTGAGCACTTCTCTAGCATACTGTTTAATTGTATTTTTCCAGTAGATGGCAGCAGTCTTCCACTAAACCATGGCACATTTTTCATGTTAAATACCATGAATAAAACTGAGAAATGTAGATATTTTTAAAGTGAATTTACATAAATGATGCTGTTTTAATGTAAAAGTAACTGTTATATCTAGCTAGATAGCTAGCTATTTCAACTTAAAAAAAACTTTACTAGTATCATCTACACCAGTGGCTCTCAAACCTGTCCTGGAGGACCTCCAGCCCTGCACATTTTGTATGTCTACCACATATATCACACCTGATTCAACTCATGTGCTCAGTAGTTGAGACAGCAAGATCTGAAATGGGTGTGTCAAAAATAGGAAGACATACAAAATGTGCAGGGCTAGGGGTCCCTCCAGGACAGGTTTAAGAACCACTGCTCTACACACTTATACAATTACATAAACTGTTTTTCATTACATCACATTACCTCTGTCTTTACCCTGTTCTCTTCTCAAATCTCTGATTTGTTACTTAGATTTGAGTGAACTAACATTCAGCCAATCACAGAGCGAATCATCTCTTGGGCGCGTCTGCTATGAGCTTCAAATCTCTTGTTGCTGTTGTGTGTTTTCGTTCGTTCATTCACTTTGCTATTAGGCCGTCTGGGATAAAATGCACCCCAGAAAAAAGCAAAGGACGATTACATCCTTTTTTCAAACACACACTGTAAGTATGTTACAGTATGTCGCGATGACACGAATCACGCGATAAAGTTTTCATGTTATGATTTAAACTACTGTAACGTCAAAAGACAACAGAACCCGTATGGACCTCGTCACGTCGCGCCGGATTCAGTAGGTGCGTTCCATTCGACCGCAAGTGGACTGCGAAGTGGACTTCACAGGGTATTTCGCCATCTTAAGTGAGATTCCATTCCGAAGGGAGCGAACATGTTCAGTTCGAAGGGCACTGCGAACGGGATAGGGAATAAGGGAACATCGATACATCACTTCACAGGAAGTAGAGAGGTAAAATCACCCAACTGTCATCGCGCACCGCGTCACCATTCAGAACTACGATGGAGCAGAGCAGAGGTTTTAAACGGCTCTCCGATGGAGGAATTTACATATGTGTTTTGAGTATTCATACATTTTGTTATTATTATACGAACGGAAGTATGAATGGTTATAGCGATGAGTGTATTTGCATATTTTATTGTATGAATAGGCATGACAAAGTAAAAGTGTTGAAAAGCAGCTGAGGCTGTCATTTTTTATTTTATTTTCATATGGCATGAGAGGCTACAGCTTCAAATCTGTTAAGAGTCCATTTTAAATTATAATATCTTGTTATATCATAATCTGCGTGACGCTGTCGTTGACTTTCTTTGATGACGTTTGTAGTGCGTTCCAAATGAGTGATTATTGTCAGCGAAGTCCACTTCAACGGATATACCGTGCTCAAGGAGTAGGGAGCAGTGAACACTGCGTAGGGACCCTGTCGAATGGAACGCAGCTAGTGTGTTAAATCTCTCCTACTTGTCGCTTAGTATAAAAGCGTCTGCTAAATGAGACGTAACAAATTATTGGTTTCTGCTGTCTTTTGTTGCCTACGTGCTGCTCGCGGAGTAGAATTATCCTTTCACAATAAATCAAATTTGTTTTGCACCGAATATCTTAAAATACTTTATCAAATTTAAAATATATATTTGTTATGCTTTATGTAAATATTCTACTTTATGTCCTAACTGGTCTGTAGGAAAGGCAGGCTGTGACATCACTGACAGAGAGAGGGGACAGTTGCTCAACCTCTCCAGAATGTGTACAGGTGAGATTTGTATAAAAAAAGCAGATTGACTGAACATCAGCTTTGGGTCACAAAGCTTTGGGTCACATCACCATACAGCTGTCCCCCCCACTTTTAAAATGGCTGCTACGCCCCTGATCATGTGTCATGGGAATTCGCCATCCACCTCAATCAGGAAACTGTAGTCTGTACTTGCCTGTACTGCCTATTTCACAGACTGGCCCTGCAGTTTTCTAGTATATGTCACCAGCGTTGAATACAAAATAATTATCTAAAATTTATAATTATTCTGTTGCAACAAATAAAACAGCATCTGGCATTATATCATGCTGGTCTGTAGTCTAACAAATTACACTTTACTACTTTTTTTTTTTTTTTTTTTTTTTTTTTTTTTTTTTTTACATTCAGTAAAATTTGAGAATGAATATTCAGTTAAAATGTATATTTTTGGCTCTCTTTTATTTTTATTATCATTTATTTTTCTTTTCTTTTTTATGACGATTCTAATAATTGTTTAAATTTGTGTTTTAAATTTATATAGATATTACAACAATATAAAGGGGGCTTGAAAGTCAAATGCCAATTGTTATCTTATTGTCTATAAAATAGCCATGTTCAAATTAAATTGTCCTGTAGTGTGGCGTACAAATGTACTTGTAAAAAAAATAATTTTCAGTAAAACACTTTACAATGAGGTTCATTAGTTAAACATTAGATAATGTATTAACTAACATTAACTAACCTTGAGCAATACATTTGTTACTGTATTTGTTAATCTTTGTCAATGTTAGTTAATAAAAATACGTCTGTTAGTTTGTTTGTTACTTCACAATGCGTTAACTTATGTTAACAAATACAACTCTTGGTTTTAATAATGCATTAGTTAATGTTGAAATAACATTAACAAAAATTAATAAATGCTGCAGAAGTGCAGTTCATTATAAGATTGTTAACTAATGAACCTTATTGTAATGTGTGACCGAATTTACAAATTGTACTATAATTCTTAAACATGCAGTTTACTTTCATACTTTAAAAAAATAAATAGTTAATTCATCAACTGCCCTTTTAGCAGCCTATACAGTCATTAATTGCATTCATAATTATTGACATACATTACATAAATATTTACATTTCACATTATATACATTTATATTTCTAAGGTTTTCTAAGGAAATATTATACCTGTATGTCGACATGTCATCGTGTAGATATTCAAGTTTCTTTCCTTATTGCCAACATTAAAGCTGTACAGTATGTGCGGGTGGAGTCAGTTACAGTACAAAGGTTAAAATTTTTTACTGTTGTGCAGATCAAAGTTGCAAAGTACAGTTTCTGTGGAAATGTGACAGTGTGAATAAATAAAAAAACAGCAGCTGACCATAAAGACTTTCAACAACACAAATATGTACATAATAGTGAAACATAACAATAAAACAATGTACTATCTCTACTGATTTTAATGTTACAATTACATCACACCTCTCACCCTGAGAGATTCAAGATTTACATTTGCATTTGGTTGACTCTTTTCTTACAATGCCCTAATAAGAAAACTAATGATTTGCTATTATTTACTCAAATGTTTGAGTATTTTCTTCATATTCCTTTTGGACTTCACTGGTATCGAGGTTTGAGTGTGCTGAGGTTTCACCTATAACCTGTGGGAGTTTTTTCTTGTGTAGCGGATTGAAATTGGTTTTAATTGGTTGTAAAGTGGGGAAATGTCATCCTCATTTGTCTATCATTTTTTCATGTTCTTAAAGTGAATTTCTGTTCCACTTCATTCTTTGATTAGTGGGGTGCATTTATCCTGTTTTGCTGTTGCTTCTGGCTAATGTTTTAGATCTTGTTCTTTCTGTGTTTTAATAATTTGATTTTGGTCTAGCTTGAGTTTTGTTCTGGGGTTCAGCTGGGCATGTTTGAATTGTGAAGTCTGGCCAAGGTGGTTTCTCTTTGGGCTCTCTTTGTTACAGATACCATTCACTTTCAGAAAAAAAAAAAAAAATTTATAAAAGCTGTCACTGTGGTGGTATACCTTTTCAAAAGGTACACTTTTGTACCTTATAGGTACTAATATGTACAGTTGAGCTCAAAAGTTTACATACCCTTGATTCTTAATACTGTGTGTTTACCTGGATGATCTATGACTGTTTTTATGTTTTGTGATGGATGTTCATGAGTCTCTTGTTTGTCCTGAGCAGTTAAACTGAGCTCTGTTCTTCAGAAAAATCCTCCAGCTCCTGCAAATTTCAAATCTCCATATTTAAACTCTTTCCAGCAGTGACTGTATTATTTTGAGATCTATCTTTTCACACTGAGGACTAATAAAAAAGGTTCAAACATTCACTGATGCTCCAGAAGGAAACACGATGCATTAAAAGCCGGGGGGTGAAAACTTTGGATGATTTTTTTTTTTTTGTAAGTATTTTTTTTGTAAGTAATGTAAGTATCTTCTGTAGTTTCCGAAGGGCAGTTATAAATTTAAAAATATGATCTTAAAAAAGAAAGAAAGAAAAAAAAAACCTGCACATTATCTTTTTGTTCAAAAGTTTTCACCCCGACTACATTGTGTTTTCTTCTGGAGCATCAGTGAATGTTTGAACCTTTTTAATAGTTGTGTTTGAGAACCAAGCATATGTAAACTTTTGAACTATTTTCTTTTGAACTATTTGAACAATTCAGCTTTTTTGTTTGTTTGTTTGTTTGTCTTGGACTTTATGTAAACATCTGTTATGTGAAATCGTTTATTCAGGACACTAAATAAAAATAACATTCAATTTTCATGATCCTTCTTATTTTGTTAAAATTATTAACATTTTTGCATATTCTGCAAGGGGTATGTAAACTTTCAAGATCAACTATACCTTTTAAGGTACCAATATAGACCCTTCAGATACAAAGGTGCTGAATTATACCACAAATAACCCACAATGTTACTGTAAGTGCACATTATCAGTAGACACAAAGAGGAATTTTATCATTGTGATAAGAGCTTCATAATGCACTGTTCTTGCTTGCTATTGAATATGGATTTAAGGGCTTAAATAATAGTGATAGCTAAGTAAACAGCAGTAATTATTTCAAAGATAATTTCATATGTAATGCGTAGGTGATCTGGTAATCATCTCTAAACTCTCTCAGTCTCTGATCATGGCTTCATAATCACCATACAAAATCACTGCTGTGAAATAAAAGTCAAATCAGAGTCGAGGAGGTAAATGGAAACACCTGTGCAGGAAACGTTGAGGTTGAAGGTCACAAGCTAGAAGCTAAACACACACACACGCACACTTACTTTACAGCGTCTATGAGAGTTTTATCAGGTGATAAAATTAATGTAGCAGTGACTTTCTATATGAGTCATGTTGTTTAAAGGGGAATTAAACCCTTATAACCGTCTCATGTCTTCCTAACACAAAACTAGTTATATAACATAAAGGTCAGGTCACCTATGCTACATCCACATTTACAAGGTGTTTGGATATAAATGTGTTGGCAGTGTGTGAACACAACCACCCTACAATGATAAAAAATTCACCCTTTTTTTTTTTTTTTAAATCCCCATTAAACCAAAGCAGTCTCATTAGACAAGCTGTTTTGAGTCTCTGAGTAATTTGACGTCACATTACTCATGCCCCGCCCACGCCCAGTGACTGACAGTCCTGCCCTTCCGTCCTCAGCAAAGAGTATAGAACCCAAGAGGCAACACTTTGATATTTTTTGGCTAACAGCCACTAAATGGCACTCCGGTAGCGTGGCCGCCATTATGGGGTGAAAATACTAACTGGATGTCATAATGGCACAGAGACAAGAAGGTAAGATCCAAATGCAGCTTTAATGGGGTAATCCAAAAACGTAATCCATACAGGCAAGGGTCAAAATCCACAAAAGCAGTCCATACAAAACAAGAAAACCAGACAGAGAAACTAGTGACAAATGAAACTTCCGTAACAAAAGCAGAAACAAGCTAGGTGTAAATAGACAGACACTAATGAACAAACACAAAACAGCTGGGTGAAGGGATAATGAGTCCAGGAGTGAGTATGGGAAATGAAGTCCAAGGGGTGAAAACAAGAGTCCGGGTTGGAGTGCCCTCTAGTGGCTGATTAGGGCACTCCCACTAGTAATCATGACACTGGACCATTGAATCCTTCACATCTTACGCACCCAAAATCGGCGAATTTCACTGCCAAATCAGAAGCGCAATAGAACAGTTTTTTTTTAAATGAAGTCACCAGTAAATTTTATGGCTCCTACAATAAATGTTGTATTGTCTTATATACGTTTTATTTTACCAGTTGTGGAATCCAACCATTCATCCATCTGAGGTAACGTAGTTAGCCAACTTTATTGAGTATTTCCATTTTATGCAACTTTACACATTTATTAATAGTAAATTAATAATTAATAAATTTAAGATCATCATGTTTGCAGCGAACAATATATTTCAGACCTAGTGGAGTAATAGTAATAATAGTATCTAGGTCTGAATTGAAATAGGCTATATTGTACATTTTAATGGATCACGCTACAAACATAATGATCTTATAATACATGATGCATTGTTGTGTCCGTTATCGCATAATTCCCACTTTTGGACACTTTTGCTTTAACAGACATTAGACAACACTGCAAAATCAAGCTGTTGTATTCATATATTTATTGTCCAACATTACCAATTTTTCTGTTGCATGTCCTCAATTTAATTTCATATGTTGGCATTAATTCAGTGTTTATAAGCCTTTTAAATCATTTTAACTCTCAGGTGTCTGAGGCTGATTTGGGGCCTGGAGAAGTTTTGACATGCCCTGACATTTGTGCTTTTTTCAGTTGTTCATAAACATATTAATGGAAAAAGTGTCATTACACTGTATTCAGCACAAACTAGGCTACAATAATATGTGAGGAACATGTATGTACATGTTTGTATTTTTGAAGGAATAACGTTTATGCGTGGTTATTGAAAAAACAAAAAACTTAAGTCACTGAAATAAAGCCAAAAAATATATATTAAATCTTTGTTCACAAGACTTCTGGGTATTTTAGGTTGTAGACTAAAGTTTTTGCTTCAAAATGAGGTAAAAATTATGCTGCCTGCTTGTTCATATAAAACAATAGAGAGATTTAAATTTTCTAAAACATCTTTGGTCAAGAAACACAGTATGCGTGGAGGCGTGAATTCTCACCTGAGAAGACAAAAGAATCGCATAAAGAGCTCTAATGACCTGCATAAATAATGAGCTCTTTCAGTCAGGTTGGCTGTGAAAAAACCCTCTGTTGATCATGTCTCAAATCTCATCATGGTGTAAATCAAACATACAGAAAAAACAGCAATACTGTGAAATATTATTACAATTTAAAATAATGGTATTCTATTATTAAAATATAATGCATTTCTATGATACAAAGTGTCTGAACAGTTATGTTACCTCTATGGCATTTCATATAGGCTTTTAGCTTAAAAGCATGCACATTTGGAGAAATATTGATGGATTCTCATGTTTATGTCAATTTTATTCATTATTATATTTATTATTTATTATATATTTATTATTATTTATTCATTGTTTATTGTCGTCACTGTGAACGCTGGATACTGTGTTTACAATTCATACTTGCAGCCGGAGGGCGCTCTGTGCACTTTTAGTCCACAAATGCCAATGCTAAAGAAGAATAGGCAATCCAGGAAATAACTGAACTAACAGAGGCCAGAGATCGCTAACTATGGCTATTCAAAACACTTTTCAAGACAATAAATACACGATTGAGACGATGTATGCATGTATTGACTGAATTTGCCTCTGAATAGCGCTGGCTCCGTGGGCGTGGCTGCATTAGCGGATAATGAGCTGAATCACGGACTTCTGACATGGCTCTCTTTTCATACAGATTACATAAACACAGAAGGTTTGTTTTCGATTTGACTTACACGATTTAAAACCTGACATTTCAACGTTTTTTAGACACAAGTCTAATTTTTTTGTGATTAGTATTCACTAAGTTACAGTTCATTTTCTGAGAACTGTCAGATTGGACTTCCTTCAGAGGGAGACGAGAGATCATGCATCATGTTAGTTTTCTTTATTTTACAAAAAGCACAACATTTTGTTTTTACTCTGAGTGTACACAAATAAAAGAAGATATTCCACAGATTAAAATGGTGTATAGCTCTTAATTGTATGTGCAACATTGACAGAGTATTTTGAGTCTCTTTCACACTGGTTAGAAAAAAACGCGGTGACCCGAGGGAGTTAAAGCTGAAATCCAACCTGAATGATGAAAACACAGTATAAAATACTATCACTAGTGATCATCAAATCCTTTCAACAGTTTATTTTACACACTTTGTGTTTAAGTCTTCCACTTTTTTCACAAAACATTTGCTCTCTAGAAACCCAGTCAGTTTGGGTTAATGTACGTTTTTTTTTAAACAAAGCAGCTGATATTACCATAGAAACTAGTGGACTGACGACTCACTTTCGCCCCAAAATGGCGGAAACGCAGGGCTGCTGCTGGGCGCCGGTGTTTCAATGGAACGTTCTATTGAGTTATAACGGTCTCATGTTTTTTTTAAACACAAAACTAGTTACACAACTTAATTGAGGGGGATTCAGTTTGCCTAACAACAAATTAAGAAGGAAAAGGTGCTCACCAAATGAATTAACTATTCTTTTATACACCCATGAAAAAAAAAAAAAAAAAAAAAATCACCACACAAAGAGAAAATACAAGAAAAAGACAATCAATCACATTATTCAAAACAATGTAATGGATAGGTGCATTGCAGAAGTTGGGCAATAGGTTGCACAGTTCTATAATGTGAAAATGGTGGTGTGTGTGAGAGTCTTAACCGAGGGTAGAAAGTTCATCAAACAATGTCCAAAGTAGAAGTTGTCCCTTAGATGATGAATAATCCAATTATTGACGAATTCGCTCCAACCAATAACAGTTCTCAAGCTCCAGACTTTTCCCCATCAGATACATAAGTAAGCCATAAGTAAGCCAAAAACCACAAGCTTACATCCATCTGGGCTTTAAATCCATATTGAGCTCTCACCATACGGTGTTAAAGTCACCAATAAAGAGTCCTTCTAAAATACATACAAATAAACTGTATCAAACTTTGAGCATCAAACCCAACACAGCTTACATACAATTGCTCAGCATATATCAACAAACAAGTACGTTAATAATAACGTCTTGACAACAAACATCATCAACAGGCTGACAACAGTCAAGTTTAAATAGCAGAAAAGAAAATAAATCCTTACTATAAGTTAAATTGAGCTTAAAATTGAACATTTACATTTACATTTATTCATTTGGCAGACGCTTTTATCCAAAGCGACTTACAAGTGAGGAATACAACAAGTGAGTCGTCATGACGAGGCAAATAGACAAGAAGTGCTCACAATACAAGTTTAGGCAGTGCTCAGAGTATCATAAACTACAATAGAGAGGGATTAGAGGAAGTGAAAGGATAGGAATAATAAGTTGTTTTTTTTTTTTTTTGTTTTTTTTTTTAAAGATGAGGTTAAGTGCTCACGAAAGAGATGGGTTTTCAGCTGTCTTTTGAATATTGGGATTCAGCATTCCGGATGAAAGCAGGAAGATCGTTCCACCAGCAAGGAACAGTGAACGAGAATGTCCTGGAGAGTGATTTCGTGCCTCTCTGTAATGGTACCACAAGCCTTCGCTCCTTTAGTGAGCGTAGGCTTCTGGTAGGAGTGTAGACTTGTAAGAGTGAGTGGAAGTAGGAGGGTGCTGAGCCTGTGGTAGATCTGTAAGCAAGCAAACATTTCTCAACCAGGACATAGCACAAGTGAGGAAGAAAACTTCAGACAAAAGACTTAGTAACAGGCTTGTCTGTTACAGAGTGTCACTTCTTGTTAGTGTATATTCTTTGGAGTAATGTGACGTCACATTACTCATGCCCCGCCCCACCCACGCCCACTGACTGACAGTTCTACCCTTCCGTCCTCAGCAAGCTGCACGCTGTCCATCATTTTCTCCACGCTTGAGCAGCTGTAGTGACAACAATAGGCTTGTTTGAGATGAGAAAATTCTGCGCAGAACCGATCACCGGTGATCACCGCGAGATGCATGCCGGTTAGAAATGTGTCCGAGCATAGTGTGACGATTGTACAGTTATTAATCAATTTATGGGTGGAATATGAATATAATAATTCATATAGTCTTATGAATTATTATTATGCACATACCGACCCAAGGGGGAATTAACCATATATGGTGAATTAACTACACCGAATTATAATAAATCACACATATGGTTAGTTCTATTTTAATGATTATGTAGAGAACTACCGGTCCGTCCAGCACACCAGTAAGTTCACAGACTATTACGACAGAAATATTATCCCGTGGCCACAAGGATAAATTTCTAGGATAGCATCCAAACGTAAAGCTAGGATATTAGAATCAGAACGTTAAAGTGACTCGGTTGTTGTTGAACGAACGAGAGAACAAAAGCGTGGATATGATGTGTTTAATATACAGAACGGGTAATACAAAGGTTATACGGATAAATGTACACAAGTAGATACAGATACATACAAGTGAAAGTAAAAGGCAGAAAAGAGAGAGATGATCAAAGGATGGCCAAATTCCAACAGTTAACCTTAAAGAGCCAGCAAGGAAACCCAGTGTTTAAAATCTTAACAAATACTTGCATATAGGTTCGTTGTGGTGCTTCGAGTTTCGGAGCGCTCAGTGTGGTTGGTCCTTCAGGAGGTGATTCTCAGCGAAGTTTCAAACGAAGGCCTAACTGGAAGTAAGATGACCGGAAGATAAAGAAGAGAGTCCGTCTCTACGGCAGGAACGTGTGCAGAAGAACTTGTGCAGGAAGCTTGTGCGTGTTGTGGTATTTTAAAGACAACAGACCAGAATGCCTTCTTGATAACGTCCTCCAATGATAGCGTTGCAATTTGGCGGTTTTCCACATCCCTTTGTCCTGTCCGACGAGTTAATTTATGGTATGTTGAATCAGTGCATTTTCTTCATAGTATTATTAAACATTGAACGATGCATTTGACAGAAATGTAACGTACATGAGTGAATAGCTCGGATTCACAGCTTTACGGAGAGATCAAACTCGACAGGTGTCTCTCGTCATATAAAGAAGATATACTTTCTACTCTAATACTATCGTTTAACATGAAAACTAACCTACTACAGTCAATTCTACGATTCTACATTAGCAACACATACATGCAACAAGCACCATAGTGGCAGATACATTCATATTTGCAGGTATAATATTTGTGTATACAGTCTTTATGTAGGGCTTTGTATGTGTGTGTGTCTGTGGGTGCGTGCGTGCGTGTATTTTCTTTTTATGACCGTTTGGAATTCGGTCCTGTCTCCTCGAAACCCGATCCGTGGTGTTCGCATCTCCTTTGAAGTCACAGAGGAGAGTTTTGGGACTTATCGAAATAGTCATAAAAAGAGTCTCGTGATCCATTAGTGTCTGCCGGGCCGGATGAGATGTAAGATTTACAAACCAAAGTTCCGTGAATTGGGACTTAAACACAGTTTATGGTGGGACCTGCTCATCTTTGAGACTGTGCAGACCCTACAATAGGCGCCGATCCCGTGCGCCGATCCCACCCACGGAAAATTACGAGATATTCTCCATGGATTTTAACAAGAAAAAAAATCGATTGCTATTGCTATCAGAAACGATCCTTATATATATAGTTTATTTAAGGCCGTTTCAATGACGTTATTTTAATGGCAAAAGTCGAGAGCGCGTCCAGTGTTGAGCGAGCACAAATCTCAACTCGGATTTCCATCACTCTTGCGCTCGCTCAGATTCAGAATCAGAACTTAAAACGGTCCTTGCCCTGTCCCTAAAATGGTCTTCTTTCCTGGATTTAAAGTTGACAGAAGCTTTTAACCACCTGACTTTCATGACTGACCGACGAAATAACAGTGTAGGCTACCTTTAGGTAACGTTACTGTCTGATCATCAGATTTCAACGAGAGCACGACAACACTCATGAAAAGAATGTGCTTGTTTTGAGTCGAATTCAAATGAAACATCCAGTTGACATTAATTTGAGTTCCCTGGTATTGATATACAATCATAAATAAACTTCTTTGATCTTAATGAGAGAAAAAAACTATGCGAGGGCGGATTCGAACCGCTGATAATTAGAGCACGGGAGAATTTCTGACTGTATTAACGATAACTCTACCACGAGACCAATGGGGAATACTAAGACAAAATGCGGATTTGTCTAAAATATAATAGTAGTTCGATACTATATTGTAATGTAGCTGTAAGAATGAAACTATAATATCTTATAAAAAATAAAAAAAAAGGGGGGCACCCACCGGCAGAAACATAAATCGGCGCCTGTGTGTCCGAGGGTGGGCCGCCTTGCTCTGATGTCATGCCGACGTGTGTCAAAAACCTCTCGCGAGGGCGAGGCGGCCTCATCGGATTCTGCAGTCGAGCGCAGTTGCTCTCCACCGACTGCGCTGACCAAAAGCATGATGGGAAACGACTTGCTGACGACACAGCTTAAAGCTTATTGGTTTAAACAACCGTGATGTATTGATCTCTTTTAAAATGTTTGATTTTAAAACTCTAATACCATTATTTTATGTGTACAAATTATGTGTGAATATTCCTAAACTCGCTGACACTGCGATCTCTCTATGGGTTATGTGATTGTTGTCAGATTTATAAAAATATATAAAAACATGTCTATAATTAAAGTAAAAATGAGTGATACACACATCTTTTGAATGGAAATAAATAAGTACTTTGGGTGTATTGTTCATTATGTTTATTTTCATATGAAAGCAACAGAACTTAGATTACATAGTCCCTGCGTTCCATTCGGAAGGGCTTATCCCTATGCCCTAATCCCTTCAGAGGGTTTACCTTCCGGAGTGAGAGCTTCGAAGGGATGAAGGGTGTAGGGGTAAAAAAAACTGTTCTTTTGGAACGCACTTCAGCATCTTCTTAACGAGACAATCAAGGAGGATAAATTGTGCAAGCTGCGCCTTTTGTTTAACGTTATTATTTATTTATTTATTTATTGTAGGTTTACCGCATGTAGGCTATATTGTATCTATGTATTTGAAACATTTGAATGGACTGATAAATGAGCCGTAAAGTTTTTTTTTTTTTTGAAGTACAATGTCATTTTGACCATAATAATGTACCAAATCTAACTTGTATAAATATTACAGTAGTACAGAAAAATATTATACATACCTTTATAGTTAAAATCGAACTCCTAACCTCCTGTACCCATTCTGTGACGTCAAACAACTTCCCTGTGCAAAGGATCATGGGGGCCCGAAGTGTCCATCAGTTGTTCCCTTCGAAATCCTTCATTCCGAAGGGCCCTTTGAAGTGGCCGGTTTTGAGCACTTTGGTTTGGAACGACCCTTCAATATGGCGGCCATGATTATTTTCACTCCGAAGTGCCCTTCGGAGGGCGATATATCCCGTTTGGAACGCACCGACAGTTTATGAGCAAAAAAGCGCGAGTGTGAATCCCGCGATATCCTCCTTTGATCTCGTAGGTGTCTGATCCACTACGAGAACAGAGAACTGTCCGTCTTGCCTGCACTTTTTTCACTCCTCCCCTCACTGCAGCCGCCTACTCTCGGCTGAACTTCAGGCGAGGCTAGGCGCATCTCAAACAAGCCTAATGTCTGGTAAGTAATTGGATTTTTTGATGTTGGATGTAAGAGTGAACATAACAATCTTCATTTACTGACATCTGAGCCGCTGAACGCAGTGGATTTGTTTTATTTTTGAATCTGATATACAGATTCAAAAATAACAGATCTGGGGGGTATTCCAGAAAGCAGGTTATGTGACATACCTGGGTATGTTTAAGAGTAAGTAAGCGGATAACCTCAACTTTCGGTTCCAAAAACGGAGGTAACTTTTAGGGTATGTAAGTAACCATAGCAACTTGCTCTCTGAACATAACCTGCTCCGGAGCAGGTTATGTTAAAGGGTTAGTTAGTTTAAGAGGAATGTTATATTATCAATATGGTTATATTAATGTATCTAAATTTGTTATATAGTTACAGTTATATACACAATGTTATATTATACAATATATAACTGTTTATTCAATTCTAATATATGAATGTATTTTATTGTCATCTCACACATGGATCTGCTTTTTATCCTTTATAACAGGACATTTTCTATGCTATAATTTCTATAATAAAATACATATCATATATGTGATATCTTATTTAATAATTAGCATCAAACAATATTAAGAATAAAAAATGATTGCATAACCACCCAATAGGTGGTGATGTGCACCAAGTAGGTTATATAAATCGCCATTAAACAAAAGAAGAAGAATGAAGTAGAATGGCGCGCTTTTTCTTAGCGTCTGTTTCCATGGTGAATCATCGATTCGTCGCTCTGTTGAGAATGTCTTGTCTGTTAACCGGGAACATACTCTGGGTTGGCTGAACTTACTCCCGGACGCATTTTTGGAACCAGCATACCACGAGTAAGCAAGGTTTGGGTTAATCAACCGAGAGTTTAGGGTATATGTGACAGTAAGTTAACCCTGCTTTCTGGAATACACCCCAGGGGGGTATTCCAGAAAGCAGGGTTAACTTACTGTCACATATACCCTGAACTCTTGGTTGATTAACCCAAACCTTGCTTACTCGAGGTATGCTGGTTCCAAAAATGCGTCCGGGAGTAAGTTCAGCCAACCCAGAGTATGTTCCCGGTTAACACACAAGACATTCTCAACAGAGCGACGAATCGATGATTCACCATGGAAACAGACGCTAAGAAAATGCGCGCCATTCTACTTCATTCTTCTTCTTTTGTTTAATGGCGATTTACATAACCTACTTGGTGCACATCACCACCTATTGGTTGGTTGTGCAATCATTTTTTAATCTTAATATTGTTTGTTTGATGCTAATTATTTAATATATATCACATATATGATATGTATTTTATTATAGAAATTATAGCATAGAAAATGTCCTGTTATAAAGGATAAAAAGCAGATCTATGTGTGAGATGACAATAAAATAAATTCATATATTAGAATTGAATAAACATTTATATATTGTATAATATAACATTGTGTATATAACTGTAACTATATAACAAATTTAGATACATTAATATAACCATATTGATAATATAACATGCATCTATATCCTCTTAAGCTAACTAACCCTTGAACATAACCTGCTCCGGAGCAGGTTATGTTCAGAGAGCAAGTTGCTATGGCTACTTATATACCCTAAAAGTTACCTCCGTTTTTGGAACCGAAAGTTGAGGTTATCAGCTTACTTACTCTTAAACATACCCAG
The DNA here is from genome assembly GCF_018812025.1 of Megalobrama amblycephala. Classification (NCBI taxonomy): domain Eukaryota; kingdom Metazoa; phylum Chordata; class Actinopteri; order Cypriniformes; family Xenocyprididae; genus Megalobrama; species Megalobrama amblycephala. The sequence continues at coordinate 154,102 of NW_025953371.1, forward strand.
GTATGTCACATAACCTGCTTTCTGGAATACCCCCCAGATCTGCCACAGATCTGATATACACATACGATTTCTGTAACGTTGCCTACTATTTACGTTTACAGACAGAACTGACTGTGTTTATGTGTACTGTGTGTGTTTTTGACAGAACCTTGTGTGTATTTGACAATTTAAACAAAACAAAAAATTTGTGAAAGAGAATTTACTCACAAGACGTGACGTCTGACAGTCTGTGTGTGTGTGCTTCAGATAAGTGAGCTCAGAAAACGATCCATTAGATGTTTAAACTGAAACGAGTGGAAATAATAAACTTAAAAGATGAAAGAAAAACTATGCTATCCGTGAGAGTGGTCGCGATATAGGTGATAATCAAAACCAAGCAGATGTCTTGTTTGTATTTGGCAGAGAATCCGATTGAGGTAGGAACTGTGATCATAGAGAGGGGCGGGGCACAGCTGCTCATTTGCATTTAAAGGCACATGCGCGAAAACAGCCTGTTCTTGACAGTAGTCTGAAATGGGTATTTACAACATGGATTTATAAATGATCTGTGAGGTATTTTAAGCTGAAACTTCACAGACACATTCTGGGGACACCTGAGACTTAAATTACATTTTGTGAAATGGACACAATATGGGACCTTTAATTAAGGGGGATTCAGTTTGCTTAACAGATTAAGAAGGAAAAGATGCTCACCAAATGAATCAAATATTCTTTTATACACCCATGAAAAAAAAAAAAAATATATTATTACCACACAAAAAGAAAATACAAGAAAATGACAATCAATCACATTATACAAAACAATGTAATGGATAGGTGCATTGCAGAAATTGAGCATTAAGTTGCACAGTTCAATAATGTGAAAATGGATGTGTGTGAGAGTCTTATTTGAGGGTAGGAAGTTCATCCAACAATGTCCAAAATTGAAGTTGTCCCTTAGCCGATAAATAATCCAACTATTGGTGATGAATTCACACCACACAATAACAGTTCTCAAGCTCCAGACTCTTCCGGTAAAGCCATAAGTAAGCCAAAAGCCACAAGCTTACATCCATATGGGCTTCAATAACGTCAAACAAGTTCAATAACGTTTTTAAATAACAGGAAAGAAAACACATCCTTATTTTAAACTGAGCTTGAAATGGAACATTTCCCAACCAGGACATAGCACATATGCAGTCAAGCAATGCTTTCTACTGCTGCTACTATGCTAACTTCCTCTACTGCCTCACCTTTACTTAAGTAGCTCATTTAGGCACCATAGCACCCCTATGAGGAAGAAAACTGCAGACAAAAGACTTAGTAACAAGCTTGTCTGTTACCCCCTAAAGCACATTTTTTGAGATGTTAAAGATGATTGACAATTAGCATACAGTTTGTAACGGCGTCAATACAAACGATTTTCACAGGGTATGATGGCATTGTATAGGCACTGTTCACACATAAGCATATCTGTTAAATCTCATTCTGATCAAATTCAAGCAGGTTAAAAAAATGCAATGTTTCTAGGGTAAATTATCTGAAAGGACTGAAAATGGTCTTTGTTCATTGCTGATCTAGGTTCATAACCAGACAGAGTTGTGGATGATTCTTCCTATTGAAAAGTTGTGTAATGTGTGACCCTGTTGCTAATCCATCATGTAGTTTGCACACAACAGCAACTAAGTGGTATTCCAGACATCCATGTGGTGTGAGAAGAACAGCGGTCCCAAGACTTTAAAAATCATGCAGTGTGTGCCCGGCGTAAGGCTAAGCAGTGTTGAGCCTGGTTAGTGCATGAATAGGAGACCTCCTGTGAAAACTAGGTAGCTGTTGAAAGTGGAGTTAGTGAGTCCAGCAGGGGGTGTTCACCCTGTGGTCTGTGTGGGTCCCAACGTCCCAGTGTTGTGACTGGGACACTATACTGTAACAATCACCATCCTTCAAATGACTGAGAATTGAGGTCCTGGCTCTCTGTGATCATTAAAAATCCCATGGCACCTCTTGTAAAGAGTAGTGGTATAACCCAGTGTCCTGGCCAAATTCCCTCCATTGCCCTTATCAATCGTGGACTCCTAATAATCCCCAACCAGTGAATTGGCTCGATTACTCTCTCTTCTCTCCACCTATAGTGGGTGTGTAGTGAGTGCACTGGCGCCAGCTCAGCTATGAGGCCTTTCTGTGTGGAGTTTGCATGTTCTCCCTGTGTTTCCTCCATGTGCTCTGGTTTACCTCACAAACCAAAGCATAGGTCAAATGGAGACACCAAATTGTGTGAATGTGTTTGTTTGTGTGAGCCCTGCGATTGACTAGACGTCCATCCATGGTGTTTCCAGACCTGTGGCCCAAGATGACTATTTTAACATAACACTGAGTGATGCACTCCCATTAAACCACAACCAACCACAACTCCTATTAAAAATGTCACAACCAAAATAGTCTGTGTGCTAATTATGATAACTACAGTAATCATTTCTAAAAGAATTAAGATGCTTTTCATTTCAGCAATCACCAGCCTTTAAAATAACACCAAAGCATACAATTTTTTATGAAGAAAAAAAAAAGATGTACTTATGAGAATATTTGAAAACTTTGAATGTTTTAGAATTTATCCTAACTTCTTTCTTAAAAAGATTTCTGTGAATCTGGAGCCAGAACACTTTTAGATTGAATATGTTCTTTACCAGCTTGTATTCAGCGTACGCTTCATGTTCTCTGTGATGAGGTATAGATGAGTTCAGAGTCTTACTGTGTCTCAACCTGTGATCTTAAGAGAATCTGAGATGAGACATAAGGGTCAGATATATTGAGCCAAACTCTGAATAGCTTCATGTTTTGAGTACTTTTTCCATTCATCTGGAATCTCACCATAACTCTCAAATGTTTTATTGTAGTATTTTTCCAGATCTTTCTGGAATCTGCACACAAACCACTTCCAGTAGGGCAGTTCAGAGAGGTCAGGGGTGATTCTCCAGATGGCATAATCTCCTCCTGCTCTTCTGTAATCTCTATATGGAAACTTTCCTTCTGATGTATTAAAATACTGATCACTTAAAACTAAATTTGTACAAATATCAGAACAGAGATTCTGTGTTGAACGGTAATATGTGCCATTAACTCCTCTCACTCTGTGGATATGAACACTGTGTTCTCCATCATGTTCCATGTTTTTGGTGCAGATGGCTTTACAGAACGGACACTGAACCCAACAGTACCGACAGAAGTGATCGGTCAGAATCTCATTTGGCCTGAACTTGAGGTAAAGCTTTTCATCAAATATATCTGTGTTGAATCTACTGCAGATATCAGACATTATAGCAGGAAGTTCTTGTCTTATCACATCTTCTAGAAGTTTGAAATCATCATCATCATCATCATCATGTCTCACTCCTCTGAGGTCTTTTTCAGAGAAGATCAGCACATCTGAGAGCTGCAGTGTGAAATTCATCAACCACAAACCAACATCTCCTCTGTTCTCTTGAACATGTTCAGTAGATTCATGCGCTGCTTTCATGATCTTCTGCTGCAGGAGTTCAATGTTCTTCTTCATCTTGGGTAAAACATTGACACTGAACTTATCAGTGATGTACCGACTGACTTCATCTCTGATGAAACTCTTGAAGTGATCTCTGGGTTTATGAATGTAGTTCATGTATTTGTCAAAATCCTCCTCTTCTGCCAGTGTCTTCAGGATGTGTTTCTCCAGATTTGATCTGTTTCCATTCAGTGATTCACAGTTTGTCATCATTTCATCCGTCAGATCTCTGGCAGTCTTCTTGTAGACACTCTGCTCAATGGGCTCTTTAAGTTTCTGACAGATGATCTCACCAAAAATGACAACTGATGTTGCTCCATGACAGTATTTCTGGAAAATATGATAGTACTCTTCTCTCTTCTTCTCAATATATCTTACAGGTTCAATGGCTTCACTGAAGATTTTCAAATTTTCCCAAAACAAATCAAACTCTTTCTTCAGTGTTTGTTCATCATTTGTTTTGTCTTTGAGTTTTAAGGCAAGTTCTTTGCTCTTTTCATAGAGAGTGTTTTCATGATGTGTCCTCTGATCATCAATCTTTTTCTTCAGATCTCGCTGCTGAAGAATCTCAGTTAATTTCCTCTTTGTTTCTCTCACAATTTTATCCTGATGCTTTTTGATTTTGATTTTAAATAATGTTTTCCACTGAATCAGTATATCTGCATCTGTGTCTTTCTCAAAGAATTCAGACATTGATTTTTCCACTTCTTCACTTGTCTTCTTCAGTTCTCTTTGAAGATCAGTTTCTTTAACTTCTTGAATTGCTTCATTTTCTGTTTTGTTGTAGAGTTTGTTCTCAGTTTCAATCATGGCCCTGTAAAGCCTCCAGGACCACTTGCTGTATTCGGTCTCTAGTTTCCTGTAAGCTGTGACCTTTTAGAGTTGAAACCAACACAAACCATTCAGTAAGCAGTGAATTAGAAAAGCTGAGAGACATTGATTGTCTTAGTTTGGAGCTGCTCTATTATTAGTATAGTATTAGTATTTTTACCACATCTAATACCATTACTACTACTGCTTTACGAAAAAAAAAAAAAAAAAAAAAAAAAAAAATTAAAGACTAAGTAACATAGACACTCACCTGTAGTAAATCATCAGTTTCAGAGCAGATCATCTTCATATCCTCTATCTGTCTTTCATTTTCCTCTCTCCTCTCCACTTGTCTTCTCTTTAGTTCATATTCATTTTGTTCTTCAAGGAGTTTTAGTTTCTCTTCAAAAGTCTTTTGTTGAGCTTCTCTTTCATTAAACTCTTTTTCTCTTTTCTTTCTCTCATTCTCATTCATCAGTCTGTCTATTTCAGACTCATATTTGATCTGAAGTTTTTCTGTTTCTGTTTTTAACTTCTCGTGTTCTTGCCTCATTTCTTCTATTTCATGTTTAAATATCTCTCGTTCTTGTCTCATCTCATATCGTATCTCTCTCTGGTGTTTCTCTTGTTCTCTTATTTCTCTTTTGAGTTCTTCTTCTCTTCTCTTTTTCTCTTTCTTCTGATTCTGTCTTTCTTCTTTCATCATCATCTTCATTCTCTCTTTCTCTTCTTCATGTTTCTTAATCAGTTCTTCTTTTTCTCTGATTCTGTCCATCAGGATCTTCATTTGTTGTTCTTGTTTCTCTCTCTCCATCTCTCTGAACATCTTACATGAGTAGAAACTCCCTCCGTTCACTCTCACCATGTTGTCTATCTTCTCCAGTAGATCAGACACCTGTGTTCGGTCTCCAGTCTGATTATTATTGAACACATGGTATCTGTTTCCACACGCTTCAATCAGATTCATCAAAGGAGATCCAGGTTTTCCCAAACACTGTTCAATTTTTTTGTTCTTCAGATAATCTCCTCTGGTGAAGAGCACCATGGTGTACATTAAAGATTTCTCACCAAACATATCTTGGATGATCTTCACTGATGTAGCTTCTTCTTGAGTGAATCTTTGTCCTAAATTGAGCACAATGATGAACACATGTGGTCCAGGCAGGATCATGGAGATGCAGTGGCTGATTTCTCTCTGGATCTCCTCATTAGTAAGTTCAAGATCAAATAGTCCTGGCGTGTCGATCACAGTAACAAGTCGGCCTTTGATTTCCGTTGTTTCCCTGTGAATCTCTTTAGTGACTGACTCTTGAGATGTTTCTGCTATAAATGCATCTCTTCCTAAGATGGTGTTTCCTGTTGCACTTTTCCCAACTCCAGTTTTTCCCAGAAGCACAATCCTCACATCATCTTCACTCTCTGTTCAACCAGTAAAAGAGGAAATGGATCAGTTTTAAACTCCAGTTACATTCTACAAATATTACAGACAAACATTTCCTCACACCTAAAAACCCAAATGCCTTCCACCTAGAAACACCAACCCGGACAGCACATATACATCTGCCCGACATCGGCCCACAAGTGGAACATCAGCCTCCAAACCTATACATCCAAGAAGTACCGGCCAGGCATAAATGGATATCTTCAGACAGTGCTCTATTTCCCAGCTCATCAGCTTTGTGTCAGCCCACTATTGGAGGCCGTTGCTGTGCTTATCTGTTTGCGCATGCCCAGTTATTCATCTCTTTGCAACCCACCAGAGAAAAGGTGACCCTGACAACATTCTGCTGCTCAGCGAGATTGCTTGGTCAGTCCCAGAATATTATATATATGTCTGTTCTTATTATAAGTTCTTATTTTGAGAAAATTTCTTCTCTTCTATGTCTGTCTCCTATGCTGTTTATGCAGTGAACACAGTGCAGCAGTTCCGTGTTCTACGTCAGAATGCTGACTCTGTATTGGCCGACGCTGTTCATGTTCAATAATGAGCCGGCATTCTAACATAGAATCTGGAAGCACTGAACGCGTAGAAGAATGACAGCGAGGAGATGGAATTGTTGAATAAAGATGTTATTTTTGTTTTGCTTTTGTGCAAAATATAATACAGACCTCAACGGTTGGAGTTAAAAAAAATCATCATTTGTGTTCTACTGAAGAAACAAAGTCACCTACATCTTGGATGTCCTGGGGGTAAGCAGATAAACATCAAATTTTCATTTTTGGGTGAACTATCCCTTTAAGGTTGAACCACTGTAGTCACATGAACTGTTTTAAATGTTTTTAGTATCTTTATGGATCTTGAGGTGACATTGCTGGCAATAGAGGCCTCACTGAACCATCGAATTTCATCAAAAATATCTTAATTTGTGTTCCAAAGATAAACAGTCTTACTGTTGTAATGACTGAGGCAAATCAGACACAATTATTGGTTAGTTAACCAATAGTTTTAAGCCCACTCTGGAGTCTGTCCCCATCCCCCGGGAAGTTTTCAGTTACAAGTCCCGGAAATACAACATCTTCATTGGCCCCCATCATTCCTAAGAGGTTGGACTTTGACCAGAGGTTAAAAGCCAGCAAACCATGCCACTCCCCTCTCTTCTTCCTTGCTTCTGGACGACCGAACAGGTCTCCTTGCGGCCGGCCTCTCTAGGCCCGGCCGCAAGGCTGGTAGGCCCCTGGCCTACAACACCCAGCCATGTGCTCATCACCCAACAAACTGGCAACAACTTCAGACGATAACCTCAAGAGTTATCCTCAACCTGCAGATCCGACGCTTCTCAGCCTAAAGGCATCTTGCAAGTATCGTACATTTTAATGCTAAACAGCGATTTAGTATTGATTTGTAAGACTTACCTTTGCTATTGCTAAAAGAAACTGATGAGTCCTTTCCAGATTGCCTTTGACATTTCATGTAGCTCTAGTAACAGCATCTCTTCCGGTTCAACTCTATCATTACTCATTCTGACTTGCGTATGTGTGTGTGACCCTTTGTGTATGTTATGTTACGTGTTTGTTAGTTTAGTTATGTGTTTGTGAGTTAGTTAATAAAGATTGTGCACGAGACATGTTTGGTTCTGACTCCGTCTGCTAATGAATTGCCTCTTAAGTGATAGATCCGGACTACGTGCTCTGAGTAGTACAGTAAAATAAGAAATATTATTTTTCCATAACTTGGAAATTAACATTTCTTAGAATTAATAAACAATCAACACTGAGCGTTCACTGGACGAACAGGTTAACTGATTGTAATATTAATTTTAATGTAGCTACGTCCAGTTAATCTGATTAACGGATTTGCATATTCATAATTAATCATAATTATTAATCATAATGAATTATAAATAATTATTAATATTTCCCCTTTGAGTTAATTTTCGCTACACTGTTGTAGAACGACATTAAAGTGAGTAATTAATGACAGAATTTTCATTTTGGGGTGAACTAACCCTTTAACTATTCAGTCCTTCAACCTCCATTTCTATTTTCAAACAGTCTATCCCCCTCCTACTCGGCCAGCTACAGCAGTCCATCACCCTTCTCCTGTCTCAGCAGCTATGCTCACAAATTAGCCGCAGTTTACAGCAATATGGCTCCTGTTTACTCTGACATTTCTCAAACAGCTAACTCTTCTGTCCAAATAACATATTCAAAGCATCTGGATAATCACTCAGGGGAAGTCCTTCTTGTCCAATTTTCCTTTGAAAGCAGCAGCCATCCCCTCTCTCCACAACAGTCATGTTAGATGATGCATGCAAATGGAAATGTGCCTCTGGCAACAATTTCTCTCATCCTGGAACGGTATTACATTTTCTTTTCTACAATGACTACATCACTCATCCCAGTGACATTACATTTTACTCTGATGCAGCACCCTCTAGAGGCTTCAGCTTCAGCTTATAGTGGGCACTGGTTTGCCTACGAATGGCCCCAGAGTCCAGTTCTTTTAACTCCCATTCAAGCATGTTCTTTTCAGCACTTAACATAATATACCCCATAATCATAGCCACCACCTCTTGGGGGCTTGAATGGTCTAGGAAATCAGTACTCGCCCACTCAGACAACACAGCAGTAGCAGAAATCATCAATAAAGGCAGATCACGTTTTGCAGTTATCATCCAATTCACAAGTTCACGCTTACAAATAATCAGATAGTAAATAGTATGCGTAGTAGTATGTGTATTTGGCATGCTGTCCGAGGAGAGGGCTCCGAGCTCTGTATTTTGGCCCAAACCCAGAGTACTCCCCCCAAAATTGCAAACCAATGCAGGACAGCAGCCGGAAACATTAATGATGACCCCCAAAAATTGCATTGTGTACGCTGAATGTGCTGTTTGGGGGTATAGGTTGACATCACTGCTGCGGCAGTGGAGAGAATAGCCAGAGGAACTGAGCTCCTGCGGGAGCCGAGGCGACATCACTGCTGCAGCAGTGGAGAAATTGACCAGAAGAACTGAGCTCCTAGGGGAGCCGAGGCGACATCACTGCTGCGGCAGTGGAGAGAATAGCCAGAGGAACTGAGCTCCTGAGGTAGCCGAGGCGACATTACTTCTGCGGCAGTGGAGAAATTGGCCAGAAGAACTGAGCTCCTAGGGGAGCCGAGGCGACATCACTGCTGCGGCAGTGGAGAGAATAGCCAGAGGAACTGAGCTCCTGAGGTAGCCGAGGCGACATTACTTCTGCGGCAGTGGAGAAATTGGCCAGAAGAACTGAGCTCCTGCGGGAGCCGAGGTGACATCACTCCTCTTCATCGGGACGACAATCTTCTTGGCACAAGTTTACTTTTGTCAAGCCTTCGTCATCCTCCATCACCTAGGAGACGGACTCTCTTCTTTATTTCCAGTTATCTTACTTTCAAGTTAAAACCTTGCTTTGGAAAACCCGCCGGAGAACGCCCTCCTGAAAAGGACCAATCGCTCCAAGCCAAGTGCATTGAAACTCTACAGAAAGGCAGTAACTACAGCACTCTGAACTTATGCAACTAACAACCTTTTAAAATTTGTGTAAACTGAGTTTCCTTGCTGGCTCTCAAAGGTTAACTGTTTGTAATTTGCCACTCTTTTGATCACCTCTGTTTCTTTGACTTTACTTTCGTTTTCCATATTTGTGTATTCTTAGTGTATATTTAGTCTATGTATTCGTAGTCTCATATATTAAATACATTAAATTCATGCTCGATTGTTTCTGCTGCTCATTCAGAAAACCAAGTCACTTCTACGTTTCGTTTCTACAACATTGCTTTGCGCTTTGATGCTATAATAGGAATTTATTCTCATGGCCAGAGAATAAAATTTCTTTCAAAATAGTCTATGAGAAAACCCATAGTTTGCTGGACAAGCTAGGATAGTTTTTCTAAACAACTATTAAACTAGAACTAATCATATACAGTTGGTATGGAAAGTATTCAGACCCCCTTAAATGTTTCACTCATTGTTATATTGCAGCCATTTGCTAAAATCATTTGTTCATTTTTTTCCCTCATTAATGTACACACAGCACCCCATATTGACAGAAAAACACAGAATTGTTGACATTTTTGCAGATTTATTAAAAAAGAAAAACTGAAATGTCACATGGTCCTAAGTATTCAGACCCTTTGCTCAGTATTTAGTAGAAGCACCTTTTTGATCTAATACAGCCATGAGTCTTTTTGGGAAAGATGCAACAAGTTTTTCACTCCTGGATTTGGGGATCCTCTGCCATTCCTTGCAGATCCTCTCCAGTTCTGTCAGGTTGGATGGTAAACATTGGTGGACAGCCATTTTTAGGTCTCTCCAGAGATGCTCAATTGGTTTTAAGTCAGGGCTTTGGCTGGGCCATTCAAGAACAGTCACGGAGTTGTTGTGAAGCCATTCCTTCGTTATTTTAGCTGTGTGCTTAGGGTCATTGTCTTGTTGGAAGGTAAACCTTCGGCCCAGTCTGAGGTCCTGAGCACTCTGGAGAAGGTTTTTGTCCAGGATATCCCTGTACTTGGCCGTATTCATCTTTCCCTCGATTGCAACCAGTCGTCCTGTCCCTGCAGCTGAAAAACACCCCCACAGCATGATGCTGCCACCACCATGCTTCACTGTTGGGACTGGATTGGACAGGTGATGAGCAGTGCCTGGTTTTCTCCACACATACCGCTTAGAATTAAGGCCAAAAAGTTCTATCTTGGTCTCATCAGATCAGAGAATCTTATTTCTCACCATCTTGGAGTCCTTCAGGTGTTTTTTTTTAGCAAACTCCATGCGGGCTTTCATGTGTGTTAGAGTCAGTTTCTGGCAAGCTGTTAACTGAAAATGGTTTTTCTTATGGCTATAACTTCTCTGAAAAGAATTGGGGATTTGCAAGCTCTGTCCATTGTGCCATCCTGCTTAGACTTTGCCCCAGGAATAGTGAAAGCTATTTTGCATCCTCATCCTGACTATCTGCCTAAGGTTCCTTTCTCGAACTTGCATCCGGTCACTCTTGAAGCCTTCTGCCCTCCGCCGTTCACAACGCCAGAGCAGGAGAGACTTCACAGACTGTGTCCAGTCCGTGCTCTTCAGACTTATGTCCACTGCACTAGCCAGTGGCGTAAGTCAGAGCAACTGTTTGTTTGTCATGGCGGCCATAACAGGGGTGCGGCCGCCACGAAACAGATCCATGTCATATTGGGTGAGAGATGCTATTGCCCTTGCTTATGAGGCACATGGTCAAACTTCGCCAACGGGCATCAGGGCTCATTCCACCAGGGGGGTTGCCTCTTCTAGAGCTTTGGCTGGGGGCACCCCCTTACAAAATGTTTGTGATGCGGCAGGTTGGTCCTCTCCGCAGACATTCATAAAGTTTTATAGTTTGGATGTTCATGTTACTCCGGGCTCCCATGTCCTTGAGTCGACATCACAAGCTAGCGTCTGAGACTCTCTGTGCTTGTGACACACTTCACAGCCTGGGGGTCCGGACACACACAGTGCGGCGGCGTGGGTATTCTCGTTCCCATAGCGCTGAATAAAGCGCAGCTTAGAGTGTAGCCTTTGAAAGGGAACGCCCCGGGTTACTTCACTGTAACCCTGTTCCCTGAAAAGGCAGGAACGAGAAGCTGCGCTTCTTTGCCGCACTGAGATGTCCCTGGACTGCTCTTCAGACAAAATATCTGCTGATGCACAGGTGGCACATCTAATTATAGCCTCGCTACGACGCATTCCAATGACGTCACGCAAGGCTATAAATATAGGTCAATTTCATTGACGTTGTTTTACACATATATTCACAGCTGGTCACGACTAAAGACGTTCCCATAGCGCTGAATATAAAGCGCAGCTTTTTGTTCCTGCCTTTTCAGGGAACAGGGTTACAGTGAAGTAACCCAGTGCGTTACACATCTTCAACTAACCCAGCAGGCCAGAAATCTCACTTCTATAATTGCCTTGCCCCAAGCTCTCTTTCAGCTTTCTTAACGGGCTGGAACTGTTTCAAAGGTTATCTCGCCACTACAAATGCCTTCTACTAACCTATGACTGACTTAGCCTCTGCATCCTCTCCCTTCACTGAAGCTATTTAGAGTCCATCCCTGCATCCCAATGTGCATACTATCCACTCTATCCGCCCTAAATAGTATTGAATATTACTAGTGTCACAAACTATTTAGGATAGATAGTATGCACATTGAGACGCAGGCCATGTTCCTCCTTGCCTTTTGTTGGCATCCTACGATGTTCAATATTTTGCCCCTACTTCATCCATATTCAATCCGTCTATCTATCCCTGCATCTCTAACATTTCTACCCACTCTCAATATACTCTCATATTTACTCTTTGGAGAAGCAAAACGGAACACTTAGGAGCATCATACCATATTTACATCTTCCATTTAAACGCCTTCCTCAGCCCATTCTAACCTAATTCTGAATACGTTTTCTCCAGACACGTTGCCTGAGCATCTCCAAAAGATCCACTCTTTCTTACTGAAACCAGAAAACTGGCCACAAGATTCACTTCATCAAATCCTCCACTGAACTAGTTAACTCCCTAAGGTCTGAAAACACGCCGGCACGTTTTGCAGGGGTTTTTTTCACATTGCAGCAAAACAGACTTAAAATACTCCATCATTTTTTGTCATAGAGACATAAGTAATACATCAATTGAAACTATAGAATATCTTCTTTTATTTGTATACACTAGAGTAAAAACAAAATGTTGTGCTTTTTGTAAAATAAAGAAAACTAACATGATACGTGATCTCTCGTCTCCCTCTTAACGAAGTCCAATATGATAGTTATCAGAAAATGAACTGTAACTTAGTGAATACTAAACACAAAAAAAATAGACTTGTGTCTAAAGAAACGTTGAAATGTCAGGTTTTAAATCGTGTAAGTCAAATCGAAAACAAAAATTCTGTTTATGTAATCTGTATGAAAAGAGAGCCATGTCAGACGCCCTTGATTCAGCTCATTACCCACTAATGCAGCCACGCCCACGGAGCCAGCGCTATTCAGAGGCTAATTCAGAGGCAACACATGCATACATCGTCTCAATCGTGTATTTATTGTCTTGAAAAGTGTTTATCTGGATGTAAAAGCCATGGTTAGCGACCTCTGGAAGACATGCAGTTAGTTCCTGTTTTCTTTTCTTCTATTGATGAATTTTAGATGAGTTTTTGTTTCTTTAGCTGCAGTATGAATTGAACACCATTCATGGAATAGCCTCTTCTTCTTTAGATGAATTTGTGGACTAAAAATGCACAGAGAGCGCCCTCCGACTGCAAGTATGAATTGAAAATACCAGCGCTCACAGTGATGACAATGAATATTAAATAAATATAACTCCTTTGTATAGAAAATTTACATAAACATATGAGAATCCAATATTTCTCCAAATGTGCATGCTTTTAAACTAAAAGCCTATATTCAGACTCTTTGCATCACAGAAATACATTATATTTTAAAGTATAATATAAAACCATTATTTTATATTGTATTATATTATATTTTTCTGTATGTTTCATATACCATGATGAGCTTGAGACATCACAGAAGCTTTTTTTCACAGCCTACCTGACTGAAATGCCTCATTAATATGCAAGTCATTTCAGGTCATTACTATGCGATTCTTTTGTCTTCTCAGGTGAGAATGACCCATTATTCATGGTGAATTCACCTCCACGCATACTGTGTTTCTTGGCAAAAAGTGTCTTACAAAAACTAAATCAATATATTGTTATAAATGAAAGAGTAGTCAGCATAATTTTTACATAATTTTGAAGCAAAAACTCTACTCTACAACCTCCAATACCCTAAAGTATTGTAAACACTGATTTAATATACTTTTTTTGGCCTTATTTCAGTGACTTAAGTTTTTTGTTTTTTCAATAACCACGCATAAACGTTATTCCTTCAAAAACACAAACATGTACATACATGTTCCTCACATATTATGGTAGCCTAGTTTGTGCTGAATACAGTGTAATGACACTTGTGTCATTAATATGTTTATGAACAACTGAAAAAAGCACAAATGTCAGGGCATGTCAAAACTTCTCCAGGCCCCAAATCAGCCTCAGACTCCAGAGGGTTAACTGAGGTTCAGGACCCGGCCACGCCTCAACCAATTACCTGATTTCTCAAAACCTTCTTATATTGGGACACGCCTAACAGTACTCTTTGTCTCTTTCTCTCAAACCCTCCCTTTTCCTTCCTTCTCTCATCAATTCAACTATCCTTACCATCCTCTGTTCTCTTCCCTTCCAGGTTATATAGGGGGTCCTAATCACTCGGCTTACATTTAACTGAGATGATTCCCCCACTATAAGTCTCCTGGCTGCCAACGCCAGATGCCCGGGTCAACCTGATTACTATCCCTTTCCCCCTTCCTCTTTATTCTTTCCCTATTCATCCCTTAATTTATTTAATAGTTCTCCAACATTTATGGTTGTGGTGTAGCACTTTCTCATGAAATGTAACTTAAATTTGTCATTTTTATAGCCCTTTAAAGGGGAATTTAGTAGTTCTTTAACAAGCATGAGCAGCTCTGTTCTTTATGTATTTTAAGTACCAATACCATGTTGGCGGCAGCTAATGAGTGAGAGGATTGTTTTTGACACTTTTTTTTTTTAAGTGATTGAGTACAGTTTTTGTGAGGGTACACCATTCATGTGACTCTTCATGCCAAACATATTCTCAATGTGTAAGATATTTTAACATTTAAGACCAAATTAATTTTCTGGTCATTACCTGGTGACAGTAAATGTGTCTCCAGTGAATTAATTTTCTTCTTCATGTCTTCAAATTGCAGTAATTTTTTCATCTGTGCCTCCAGAAATGTCTCTGTGGAGTAAAACTCTCCTCTGTTTTCTTCCAGCATCTGCTCAACGTTCTCCATCAATGTGGACACTTGTGTGTTGGGACCAAAGAAATGATGTCGTCCTCCAAAACTCTCAATGACAGACTGTGTTTCTTCATCGAGTTCTGCTGTCTGATGCTCTGAACTCTGCATTATGAGGATCATCATGTGTTTGTTGATTCTGGAGCTGAATATCCTCTGGATCTCCTCCATTTCTGCTTTGTCTTCATCAGTCAGTGGAGTGTCAGGAATAATGAGGAGGAAAACATGAACTCCAGGATCACAGAGAGACACACAGCGGAGAGTCAGACGCATCACTTCCTCCTCTAAGAGACGAGTGCTGAAAAGAGCTGGAAGCTCCACCAGACGGATCTGACGTCTATGAAGATCCACATCTGATTTTCTGTCTGTCTGCTGCAGGATCAGCTCTGATATGGAGGATTTTAATGTCCTGTCACTTCCACACACAACCAGATTCAGCATCACACCCTCTGAAACTGAGAAGAACATTTCATGAGTTTGCCTGCCTGTTCAGCCTTGACAGTTTATAGTAAAATGAACTTGAACTTAATTTAAAAATGGTTCGTTTATCATTAGACACATCAAATATCATCACACTCACGTCTTTCTGTGGCTTGTTGCTCCATTGAGAAATACTGTGAAGCTTCAGCACAATCCAGGTGACATCCATTATTAATTTTCACAATGTCCTCAAACATCTGCAGAAGATCATCAGGAGAGCTTCTTCTCTGAAGACTGAAGTGTCTGTTGAAGCATTTCTGAATGATCTTCTGTAGGATGTCATTGGTTTCAGTGGGCTCTTGTGTGGTGAGCACCATGGTGTGTTGATAAACCCTCTCAGAGAAAGAGTCCAGCACCTTCTCCACACACTCCTGATCTTCTGCTGAACACTGATCATGTTTGAGGAGCAGAACGATCACATGAGGTCCTGGATCAGACAGAGACACACACTCTTTCACTGTCTGTGTGATGTGACGGAGTGACAGATGTGTCTGGAGCAGCTGAGGACTGTTGATGACCATCACATGTCTGTCCTTCAATCTTCCTCCAACTCTCTCTACAACACCTGGAGGAGCTTCACTGTCAAGCGCTGCACGTCCCAACAGGAAGTTTCCCATCTGACTGTTTTCTGACACGCTCTTCCCCAGCAGAACAATCCTCACTGTAAAGAGTAAAATTCACAATCCTCACTTCATACATTATCACAGAGCTCATGTGATATGTAACATGTTACGATGCCAAGATCTTGAACTTAATCCAACATCACTATTCAAAATGAACATAATACACCAGTAGGAGGTGTTTAAGGCTGAATTTATCTCTTCTGCTTTTAAGGGGTCAATCTGCCCATAATTTCAACATTCTCTTAATTACTTCATGTGTATTGTTTATCTGTAAAAAGACTTACTCATAGGGGGGTTTTCTTTGCTCCATCTTCTTCTGCAAGGAGGATTGTGGGCAAAAATCACTGTATGAAAAGAAAATCTTCTATTTTACTCTATCATCACAGTAACACAAACCAACAGAAACCATCTTTAAATAATGCTTACAAGCAGAAATATCAAAGAGAGATGCTGAGAAATCAGTTTAGAAAATACAATCACTTTAGTGTTTTTTGACTTGTTGTCTTGAGAAAACTGAGAATGTTGCTCATTTGAACTTTCTCTGAATATACAATGAAGAAACCGTGATAATCTTAATAATATCTCTGCTCTTATTTGGTCTATTGAATGAATTTGATAAAATGTTCCTGAACAGTCATTTGAATCTATCTGTCATCCTCACCTCTGGTGTCAGCGCTTGACATGTTTATACTCTGTTCTCTCCTCCGTGTCTGTCCTTAGTCTTCAATCAAACATCATCTCTGACTTCTGATGTCTGTCTGTTTTCTCATCCTGTATGAGATTCACAGATTTCACCACTTTCACCGTTCTACTGAACTACATAAAAGTAAATTAAACTGATTGATTTGTAACACCTTTTTTCATGGTCCCCTTTCAGTAGCATGCAAAGGCTGAAGGCTACCAGTAAAGCTAACTAAGTTTATTAAATTCAACAATATGTGCACATTCATTATTAATATTATGCCAATGAAAACACCTGTTCGTTGTCTCACCACATTTACAGTTACAAATGACCTGAATCACTTAAATCATATATTTTAAATTCAAAAATGGTGAAATTAGATTTAGAAATTAGATACGTTTATTTGTGTGCATCACGGATTATTTCTCTCGTTTACAAATTCTTTAGCTACTTTATGGCTGTTAAATGGTTAGTTCACCCAAAAAAAAAAAAAAAATTATGAATCAGATCACGGGTCAAACTGCCAAACTGCTGAAATCACATGACTTTGGCGCTCCGAACAGATGATTCGACACACTGATTTATTTATGCTCCGAATCTTCCTGAAGCAGTGTTTTGAAATCGGCCATCACTAAATAAGTCATTATTTTGTTTTGTTTTTTTGGCACACCAAAAATATTCTCATCGCATTATAATA
Organism: Megalobrama amblycephala; assembly: GCF_018812025.1. Lineage (NCBI taxonomy): Eukaryota > Metazoa > Chordata > Actinopteri > Cypriniformes > Xenocyprididae > Megalobrama > Megalobrama amblycephala. Next base: position 171,249 of record NW_025953371.1, read on the forward strand.
TTAATATTGAACCACTGTACTCACATGAACTGATTTAAATATGCTTTTAGTACCTTTATGGATCTTGAGAGAGGAAATGTTATTGCTCCCTATGGAGGCCTCACGGAGCCATCGGATTTCAACTAAAATATCTTAATTTGTTAATTTGTTTTAACAAAGGTCTTGCGGGTGTGGAACAGCATGAGAGTAGTTAATAAATGACAGAATTTTCATTTTTGGGTGAACTAACCCTTCAACTGCGGCACGCTGCTCTCAGCAGTGTCTATGAACATATAATTCACTTACTTTCATTTGATTTGTGGTTTTAGACTGCTGAGGCAGCTCAGATGAGAAGGTTGGTTATCTTGGCACAATTCATTGCAGCACCAATCAAAATAGAGTTAATATTAGGCTATTATTTCTCAACCTTTATAATAAACACCTGAAAAATACATAGGACATCAATGGTGGGCACAGCCCTGCTCTCAACACTGAAAGACAGTGTCTTTAACACTGATTTGTTCCTGATACAGTACATTCATAATTAAACTAAACTTATGTTGTGTTGTATGCTACTCTACATTAATTACTGTAGACTTTAGACGTTTAGAGGTTATACACGCCATATTGAATTTAACATGGATGAAAGTGATTCTGTGAGGGATCGTCATACAATCAGTCATCATCATCATATTCATAATGACACGCACAGTATAAAGGTCCTAAATCACACTTCACAACTTACAGTACAACTTTTGAAAATTGTTTTATTCAATTTTTGTCTACTGAAAGTTTTTTTTTTTTTTTTTGGAAAGACATTTCATTAGATAAATAATTGGCATAATGTTAAACAACAGTACAATCCATTGAACACAATTTAGGCCTACTTCTGTGTCCATTACAGCCTCATTTTCACTTTTCATTTGCACTACCCTGACTAAGGCCTATTTCATATAACAAACAATGTATTTAAAATGAAATGTGATACCTGGTTTAGAAGTCATTCTTGGAAGTTTATGTCCTCATTGCTGTATGAGAGCAAGATGAAATCCTTATGTACGGGTGGAGTCGTCATGATACAAAGGTCAAAAACTTTTACTGTTTATCTTGAACAACAGGTGTGGGTAAAAGTTCAACGTACAGTTCCTTTGGGAATGAGGCATAATGTAAATCGCAAAGACTATAACGATTTTCAGCAACAAAAATAGATGGACAATAAAGCAGAATGAAATTATGTATTTCAGAGAACTTCTGTTAGCTGATCAGTATATTGTATTACGTATATTTGACAGTACATATACTCCTCACCACAATTTCTTGAATCATCTGTAGTTTTTATTATTTCAATAAAATGATCTAAGGTGATGATGCTGATAGCCCTCATCTCAATTCTTAGGTAATTATTACTTTCATTAAAACTTTATATTTTTTACATTGAGCATTTTGTACCATTTTAAAAGCTTTCTGTATCATCTACATACATACAAAACAAATGTTACATTTCATTTTGTGTTTTAAGTAGAGCATCACTGACATCTCACAGCAAAAAGGTCCCTGGTTTGTCTCTGTTTGTTAGTGTCCTGCCATTTTCTGCAGTTTGTGATTCGAACAATTCCCCTTACCCTATTTATTCCCAGCTGTGTCTATTGTCAGTTGATGACTATGTTGTGTCGTGTGGATGTGTTTTTATCTGTGCTCTCTACCTTGTGTTTTTTGCTCTCGTGACTTACCTGCTTGATTGCTATTGTTAGCTCATTAGCTCTTGCTGGAGTCCTGCTTGCATCTCCTCTCGGTGGTCTCCCCAGTCTGTGTCCGCTTATGGTGTGCGGAGAACATGGGAGCCACCATACAGACCTTCTTCATCTTCACTGTCACATATTCACGTTGGTTCGTCAAGTTTTCCTAATAAACTTTTCACGTTTGTTCACTGCATTTGAATCTTCCATTTATCTGAAGCCTGACACTGTTTGCATGTTCTTCTCCATGTTGGTGTGGGTTTCCTCCAGGGTCCAGGTTTCCCCCACAAACATGGAGACACTAAACTGTATGTGAGTGTTAATATGTACGTCTGTGTGTGACTTTTCCCTGTAATAGACTGGCATCCGATTAGTGTGTTTCCCTGCCTACAGTTCAAGACCATGTTTTAGGCTCTGCTTGAGCTCCCTCGTGACCCTACATAGGAGAACGGACCGATGGAAGTCAATAGTATCCAGCTGCAGAGCCAAACATCATACTTTTTAGTGTGTAGCAGAAGAGTATTCAAGCTTTGTGACATACAATCACGTCAAAAACAGTTGAACCAGTTCTTCAGCAGGTTTGATATAGGTCCTCCTATATCAAATAGTCTCCAATGCCCATCCCAACAATCAATATCTGCTTTTCCATTGTTGGCCCAGTGTAAGCCAGGGCTTTCAACAGGCCATGCCGGGATGGGCTACTAGCCTCAGACTTGTAGCACCGAGCCCAAAACCACGCTGCGTTTCTACCGTTGGGCTAGAAGCTCTACAGCTCTTCGCTAAAAAATGCCTCTGGAACAATGTCACACAAACTCATCATTTCAGCCAACAAATAGAAGTTTAATCAGAAAACTAATCAGAAGGAAATTACTGGAAACTAGCGAGATCACAAAAAACAAACATGATAAAAGCGGCCGTTTGTTTGCATTTTTTGTTGTTTAGTTTAAGATTTAAAACCCAATCATCAATGTTTTATTATAGTTTTACAATAATAAGTGATACATTGACCATAATGAATTTGTGTCAAGATTAAACATTAGTCACAAAGAAATAAAGTGGTATTTACCATTATTTCACAAAAGAAAGAGGACACTTGTACTTATTCAGCTGCATCTGTTTGTTTATTTGTTGTCACAGGACAATATGTTTACATGTTTACATTTAGAAAGAATTAAAAATTAAAAAAAAAAAAAAATCCACCAGAAATACGACCTGAGCAGCTTTAGCACTCTTTCCAGTGACAGTCCCAATACAGTTATATTTTCAGTCAGAGAAACAGAGGAAGCTCCCGAAAAACCAGAGTTGCTATCATCATCCTGCACATGCCACACAAGTGTATTCATTTTTCAGAACCACAGAACAGGAATGACTAATGTTTTTATATGATTTGAGTAAACATGAATCTGATTGCCTTTCTTATTTTAGCGCATCTTCTAATGAAGTAAAATTTTATTAAGATTAATATAGTGGTATATAACAATTAGTATAACTGATTAAATACTAATTCACTTATGCCATATAACATAATTGCTATGAAATAAAGAAACATTTAGAAACCCACAACCAGTGTGGCATCATGCCACCTTCATTAAAATGACATTAGATAATATGCATCTTAAATCTTATCAATTTTCTTGTTGAAATATACTAAAAGACGATAAAGACACTCATCAGAGGAACAAGAAACACCATCAGGGAAGCACACAGACAAGAAGCCTCAGATACCTTCACTTGCTCTGGGACCAACTTATCTGTGAACAGGGAATATAATGCAATGCAGTGAATGACAGAAATATTAACTTACTAATGATTAAAATGAAGTGAAATGTTCACCTGTTTTTCCTTCAGACAACCTCAGAGGTCCCATGGATATGGAAGCACTATCATGGAAGTCCAGAGACCTGCGCTCTCTCCAGTGCGGTCCAGAGGTACAGTTCTACAGGAGAAAAAGACAAAGTCCAGCTGTGTAAATCCCTGTTGAATATCACCGAACAAGCATGAAACATGAAGGAGTGCAATAAGTCTCCAGAAGAGGGAAGCAAAAACAACTACTGTAGCATCCCTGACATTAAACTTTATCACTATGGGCATTAAGGGTGATATTTCCCTGACAATATGCACATACGGTTTGATCAACAGATTTGATTGATTTACAAGCATCCATTATAACTGTCACATTTCACAATAGATAGATAGATAGTTAGGGTTAATATAATTGGTAAATTACATTGCTAGAGGTGTTGTAAACTCACCCTAGAGCAGCGATTGCTTGACAGTAGGCAAAGATGAACAGCACAGTGCAGGTAAAGCTTAGTGGAGTTTGCAGTGAAGATAAACATCCTGAAGGAGAAACGGCCGGATGTTGAGACGCCGTTCTGCTGCAGCTCCACTGTATCATCATCTGGATTGGGACACCTGAGAATATCAATAATGATAATTATCAAATTCTCTCATGAAAAAGATCTACTGTAAATTTGCATTCCATGTACAAAAAAAAAAAATGGAATCCTGTGTTTTAGTACAGATTGTGATATGGTTTATTTTTTATGTGCAGATCAAAAAGTATTTTTTTACATTACAGTGATGTAAAACTGATCATTTTTGAATAGAAAAGAAGCATTTCTTTACTCCTGAATGACGAGATCCCAGCGTAGATCATAATTGGGATCATTCACAGGTGTAGCCCAACACGTGTCCATCACCAGGGCAAAATGTCGGCTGTCGACCCCCTCAACACGAACCTCCACATGCATCTCCTGGTCGAGCTCTGCATCCACTGCACCAGTGAAGGGCTGCGTGAACTCATCATCCTGATAAGGAATCATACGAACACGATATCTCCCTTCACCCGCCGGAAGGCTCTTGTGCACAATGCTGTCAAAATGGTGAATAGATCTGCATTAGAATTACCCTGTTTTATGGTAGTTTTTAGGAGTAAACCATATATTCTTAGTTTAGAAATGTTTACCATATTTGCTTTTTTTATATATTCATTTGTGTTTTCATTTTGTTGTCATCTCACAATTCTGACTTTTTAACTTGCAATTGCTACTTTTTTTCTCACAATTCAGATTTTTTTTCTCACAATTGCAAGTTATGTCTCACAATTCTGAGATATAAACTCACAATTGCATGATATAAAGTCAGAATTGTAAGAAAAAAAGTTTCACACAATTGTGTTTATATCACAATTTTGAGAAAAAAAAAGTCAAAATTGTGACTTTATATCACGCAATTGTGAGTTTATATCTCAGAATTCTGACTTTATAACTTGCAATTGTGACTTTTTTTCTCACAGTTGCGAGTTATAAAGTCAGAATTGTGAGATGTAAACTCACAATTGCGTGATATAAAGTCACAATTCCTGAGATATAAACTCGCAAATGTGAGAAAAAAAAAAAGTTTCACATAATTGTGAGTTTATATCTCAAAATTGTGAGAAAAAGTCAGAATTATGACTTTAGGATTAGTTCACTCACAAAAAAGAAAAAAACAAACAAACAAAGAAAATTATTTTATTGATCACAGAAAATGTTGACAACTGCACTAGCTCTTTTTGTCATGTTTATGATAGTACAATTGAAAATTGTGAAATCTGCACCTCTCCAGTGGGTTGATTTCCACATTCATGGAAAGTGTTTGTGTTTGGGGGTAAGCGCAACTGAAAGAAAGCTTCAGAATTTTCTCTCTGCTGATGAGGCCCTCTGATTTTGGTGTCCCCAGAATAAAGTTATCATAGATGAAGTGGGTGCCGTTGGCCTGTAGGGAAAAAATGATGTGAACATCTGGGAAATATGCAATATTTCTTTATTAATGCGTTACCAAAATTTGCCTTTAATACAGCTTCCAAACTTATTTGGAAGCTGTATTACGTCTATCAGAACTTCTGCCAGTTTGTTCAGAGAGGTTGAAGGAGGGAATCTACTTCTCTCAAAAAATTGACCACAAGAGTTCAATAATATTCAAGTCAGGTGATTAAGCTGACCAGGGCAGATGATAAAGTTTATTTTAGTGCTCCAACGCTGTCTTTATGATCATAACACCATTTTTTTTTTTTTTTTTTTTTACATTTTAGCATTAGTGTCTGAGATATTTTTTTTTTTTTTAGCAGTTGCAGTTCTTTCACTGATGTTGGCTTTGTGAAGTTTTCTGTGGTAAGTTTTTGTGATCTTCAGGGTAAATACTGAGATTTGCTGTCAATTTGCAGTTTGTCTGTGTTGTTTGGACACAGTCCTTCTTATTGCTCAGTGTGCATCCCTATCATCAACTTTCAGTTTTTGCTTTTTATTTTTCTTAGCTGATGAACTCTTGCCATACTTTGTATACAGAGTCTTAATCATAAAGACAGTTGTTCTTAAAACACACAACATTTGGGTGGTAAGGTTCCAGATGCTCTTGGGCTCCAATATTTTGCCCTTTTTGGATGTTTAACAAGTCGCCCATCTTACACAAAGCTTGTACCAAATATTGCTGAAAACCACTTACACTTCACCAATAAAAGCTAGAGAAAATAAACAACAAAAATATAAATAATAGATACATTTTTCACTGTAACCTTCACAAATGGTATTAACCCATATGATAATGGGTTTTCACTTCTTTTTTCCCCCACTGATATTAGGGAATATTCCTAGAAACTGCTCTAGAGAGGTACATATTTCAGAGCCCTTTCTTTTGAAGTTACAGAGTTTGACCCCCACGATTGGATGATGTACTTGAGTCTTGAATAGACTATACTTAGTGAGCCTCACCACAAGATTTGTACCACAGATGTGTTGATCGTTATCAAAATGAAATTCCACTCTGCCGTTCCGGACCGTTCCTCTGCAGCTCGGATCATTGAGGTGTAAGATGTCAGCTGAAAAACCAGCCTCAAAGAGCTGACAACGAGACACAGACATGGAGCCAGAGCTGCTTTCACAGGTTTCTGAGAAATCTGAAAGAAAACATTCATAAGATTGACAGAATCATTTAAAATGTCATTTGAAAAGAAACACAATTGTTTATTGTTAAACAATACCAACCAAAAGAGTCAGAATTTGGGCTGTGAGTGTTGTTGTTGCATAAACAGCCATAAACACCATTTCTCTTCCCACAGTGTTCATCCTCAGAGCAGCTGAGTTCAGAACAGTGATCTTTCACACCTAAGAGGAGTACAGATAAATGAAATACAACACGAAAAGACACTGAGTCGTGTGAACAGAGCCAAAGTCCCCACAGAATCCCCCAATGCTTGAAGTCCCCCAATGTAATAAAATAGTTTTTTTTATACGAACTGTAGGGATCATTTCATCATTTTGATCATGTCCCAGACTTTTTTTTTTTACCCCCATGACCTTTAGAATTACATTGAGAAGCAATTCTTACTTTCTACTAGGAACTGATTGCAGTATAGCATTGCTAAAACTTTGTTCATTATGTTAAAATTTTCAGGAGTTCTCCTCTAACCACTGTCTGTCACATCCTTTGATTTATGATGGGCAGAATACTCTGCTGTGATGCCACCGCGTTCCACTCTTACACACACAATATATGGATTTCACATCGGATGCAAGTTTATTGAACCTTGAACAAGCCAATTTGCCACATTGACTAATAGTAACTACTTGGATTAAACCTGACCTCAGAGTAATTTTGTTTAGTTTCGCTATCCTGACTGGGCTCCCACAAGCTCCCGAGGAAGATCAAAGAATCCTTGTCACATCTGGTTAATTGTCACCCTTCTTCCATCTCTGAATGTGTCTTCACTGCAGCTAAATCACATTTTCCTCCTATCCTCATTGCTTGTTTTAACAACATGCTTGTTGGTTATTATTGCCAACATGCTTGTTGCTTTAAGCTTTCTGGATACTATTGGAAATATGCGTTTTGCTTTAATTGCAGGGCGAGGGTGAGTAAATCATGGGATAAATTTAAATTTTTTGGGTAAACTATCCCTTTATGCTTTTCTGGTTGTTATTGGGAACATGCTTATTGCTTAAGCTCATTCAGGTAATTGCATTTAAAGGGACATACTGCTCTTCTCCACACTGTGAAAAAAAAATAAAAAAATGTATTCACTTAACACACTTGAGTTATCTTTTAGCACTGACTCAGTTAAGTTGTATTTATGTAGAATATTAAGTATTTTCAACTTGACAAATTTATTGTTGTTTGAACTTAAAAAGTTCACCTTACATTCACAAAGTTACCCCAACTAAACTTTTTTAAGTTTTCAGTACAAACAGTCCCTGTAAAATGTTTTTTGTTCACTCAACTTAACTTTTTGAGGTACTAATTTCTACTGACTTATTTAAGTTTTAATGACTTAGAATATTAAGTATTTCACCTTGACAAATTTAGGTAATTGAGTTTATAAAGTTTAGTTGGAATAACTTTATGGAAGTAAGGTGAACTTAATTTCTGAGTTATTACTTTGCACCGACTCAGTTAAGTTGAAATTACTTAAAATATTATTGTCACAAATCCTGTCAATTCCCGGACTACATTTCCCATCATCCTCCCTGCCAGTCACATGCTCACACTCCACACCAATCACCCATTGCCACATACACCTGTAGCACAGTATCTGGACTATAAAGGACTCACTCACACATCACCTGATCGTGAAGTCTTGTTAACAGTGTTATGCTGCGTTCACACCAGACGCGACTTGCGCGAATAAATCGCGCTATTCGCGCGTAGTTGGACGCTTGAACATTTTGAGTTTACTCGCTTCATTCGCGCGTGAAAATCCCTTCACAACAGACGTGAATTCGCGTCATGAGAGGGGCTCTCCCGCTCCTTTATGTGTCCCAGACTCTCCCACTGCTTTCTGCACACTTCCTCTGAATAAACACAACTTGTCAGTGGGGAAATAATTGTAAATTACAGCGAATAAGCTCAATTGGTCGTCTTTATATATATATATATAGAGAGAGAGAGAGAGAGAGAGAGAGAGAGAGAGAGAGAGAGAGCTCAAATTGAGTAAAGAGTGTTTTTTACAACTTATCAGATTGTCCGACCTCCTCACTCACTTTCTTTCAAACACGATCCTTTTTATTTCTGTTTCTATAAATGTATGAAGATGTATAGCGACAATGATTTTGTCCTCCATTGTTGTTTCGAATTTCTGCCTCAGCTCGCTACGTCACGTCACTACTAGAGCAAGCTCCTGATTGGTTAACGCGGCGCGGATATTCGCCAAAGTTCAGATTTTTCAACTTGCTCAATTCGCGCCGCAGGATGTAAATTCGCGTCTTTGCATTGACTTAACATGTAAATCACTCGCGCTTACCGCTTCATTCACGTCCGGTGTGAACGCACCATTACAATTCCGAGCGTTATATCCTGTTTGCCTGTCTGCTACCATTCCTGCCTGTTACCTGTTATTGACCCGTTGCTGCCTGTCATGACCTTTGCCTTGTCTGCTGTTCTGTGAATCATATCTGCCTGCCTCGATCTACTGCCTGTACCCTGACTACGACTCTGCCTGTCACTTGCTGTTCCTGATTGCTTCTGATTTACCCTGCCTGTATGACCACGCTCACTGTAAATAAAAGCTTGCACATGGATCTCTGTCTGAGTCCCGTCTTGTTACAATTATATATTTTCAACTTGACAATTTTAGTTATTTGAACTTACAGTTCAATAGATTTCAATACAAAAGTTAATGTTCATGTAACCTATTTTGGCTTATTTTATTAATTCAATAAATTAAATAATTATTTTATTTAAATTGGTATTTTATTTCAAATGTTTCAGCCGTGGTTCGGTTGAGAACTTTATTCCCATTTAAATCCATTTCTCCTGCAAATAATAATTGATCTGATTTCAGCCGCTGAAACATCAACTGCAATCAAATCAATTAAAATTTCTCAAGAACCGAGCAAAGGATGATTAAACAACTCCAAAAACAGACAGCATTACAAAAACTTATTACAGACCAGACTGACTTTATTTCTTTACTGAATGAACACTGAGCACTGTGCCTTTGTACGTCCGACTGACTGCACTTTATCTTATCTATACATCATAGAATTTATAAAGGTTTAGCTCTAATTAATGTTGTTTTTTTGTTTAGTTTTATATTGAAAAATTTAGTTAGAAGTCACCATTATAGTGAAAAGTGTTTGCTTTAGTTGAGCACTTGACCCTTGACTTTTCTTAAATGACTTCTTTATACCAATTGCGTCAGTGTTTCATTAAGATCACTTGTGCTTTGATAAAGTAGATCAGCTGAAGTTGTCTGCTTTTACCACATTCAAATGCTTGTCGTATGGTGGTTTAAATTACTGTTTAAATGACTGTTTTAAAGCAAATATAGTATTAGTAAGGCTGAGGCCCTACTGATATGAAAATTTCTTCTTTTTACTAAGCAAATTTTGCTGTGAGAGAAAGAGCACTAGTGCATTAATACTAACATAAACTGAGAATATCTGAAACATATCGCTGTAAGTTTGTTGTTGGCAGATGTCAGCATATGGTATTGTTCTTATCCATGATAGGCTCCTTTTCTTGGCCAGAACTGAACAATACCACCAATACAAACTGTATGTTCATCTTTGACAGAAGAGGTCCTGACAGACATTACTTTTTCTTTGAATTGACTACACGCATGTGTAACCGTGGGATGAACAGAAAAATGTTGAGAGTTAATGTAATTAAAATGCATGTTCAAAAAGATTGAATTCATGAACTAAGCAAGATGATACTTTACCAGTGGCTGTGATTTGTGGAGTAATAGTTGTTGTTGCTGTTGTTTGTGTTCTTGGTGTTGTTGCTGTTGTTGATGGTGTTATTGCAGTTCTTGTTGTTGCTGTTGTTGATGGTGTTATTGCAGTTCTTGTTGATGTTGATGTTGATGTTGCTGTTGATGCTGTTCTTGGTGTTGTTGATGTTGCTGTTGTTGATGGTGTTATTGCAGTTCTTGTTGTTACTGTTGTTGATGGTGTTATTGCAGTTCTTGTTGATGTTGATGTTGCTGTTGATGCTGTTCTTGGTGTTGTTGTTGTTGCTGTTGTTGACAGTGTTATTGCAGTTCTTGTTGATGTTGATGTTGATGTTGCTGTTGATGCTGTTCTTGGTGTTGTTGATGTTGCTGTTGTTGATGGTGTTATTGCAGTTCTTGTTGTTGCTGTTGTTGATGGTGTTATTGCAGTTCTTGTTGATGTTGCTGTTGCTGATGGTGTTATTGCAGTTCTTGTTGATGTTGCTGTTGTTGATGGTGTTATTGCAGTTCTTGTTGATGTTGATGTTGCTGTTGATGCTGTTCTTGGTGTTGTTGTTGTTGCTGTTGTTGACGGTGTTATTGCAGTTCTTGTTGTTGCTGTTGTTGATGGTGTTATTGCAGTTCTTGTTGATGTTGATGTTGCTGTTGATGCTGTTCTTGGTGTTGTTGTTGCTGCTGTTGTTGATGGTGTTATTGCAGTTCTTGTTGTTGCTGTTGTTGATGGTGTTATTGCAGTTCTTGTTGTTGCTGTTGTTGATGGTGTTATTGCAGTTCTTGTTGATGTTGATGTTGCTGTTGATGCTGTTCTTGGTGTTGTTGTTGCTGCTGTTGTTGATGGTGTTATTGCAGTTCTTGTTGATGCTGTTGTTGATGCTGTTCTTAGTGTTGTTGTTGGTGTTCTTGATGTTGTTGCTGTTGTTAGTGTTGCTGGTATTGCTGTTGTTGAAGAGGCTGTGACATCTGATATTAGGAACAATTGTTTTTATCAATATCAATTTAATAATAAACCGAAAGGTAAATAACTGAAATACATTTGAGTAAATGCTCACTTGCACAATAAACTCCGCAAAACATTGGCCTGACAAACTCATAAACGTAGTAACTTCCTGGACAGGCTTTGACTTGAATAGGGTGGGATGTGTAACCACAGCAGCCCCTCCATGAGGAAACACAGACCTGGCGGGTGACCACTCCATCTTCCAGCTGTGGATGAGAGCCGTTGAGCCAAAATGGCTCTTCAGTGCCACACATGTTTTGATTAACACATGATTCTGGCATCTGAGCATTTTGACCTCTGATGAACAGCCTGTACCAGCCATTCCACTTCACATTATAGTCACACATGCCATAGTAATACGAATTGCTGGTTGATCTCCGAGGCTCATCCAGAGTGGTGTAGTTGTAGCAGGGGTCAACACTTGGGGTAATGAAAAGTACTATTATGAAAAAGTAGAAAGAGAGAATTGATTTAATGTATCCAAGATAGTGACATGAAACTCAACAATACAATTCATGATAAGCACGTTAAATATAAAGATGGATGAATGTACCTGCACAATATGTAGGAGCTGGTATGGAAAGAGCTGGCCTGGTAAATTTGTAGACATAATAATTTCCAGGACAAGCTTTGACTTGGATTGGGTTGGATCTGTAGTAACTGGCCTGATCGTAGTAAGAGCCGTAAATGTCACGAGTAACAACTCCATCTCCAAGCCGAGGATGAGAGCTGCCAAGCCAGAGAGCGCTAAAACCTCCACACATCATATAAGACGCACACCATTCAGGCATCTGAGCACTCAAGCCATTAATGTAGAGTCGATACCAGCCGTTCCAACTAACACGAGTGTCATCATGTTCACATATGTATCCATCTTGATGCCAGTAGTTGACTGTGCTTCTCCAGTAGTTGTTCAGAATGGTGTAGTTAATGCATGGGTCATAATCTGTGAGGGATGAAACCAAATTCTTATCCAAAACTAGATTCCTAAACCATTCATTCACAACATGACTTTGTAACTATGAGGATGTTCTTGCACAAAAGGTGTCATGTTTAACTCAAAAAATAATAATTTTTCTAATAGCAATAAATGTAAATACAATAATTAATATATACCATTTTTCTTAACCTTATTCATATGAATTCAACATTTACTTACTCCAGGTGATGCTGGATTCAGTGATTATAGCTGGACTTATAGTGGAAACTGACTGTGAAATGGTGCTAACATCTGGAGAAGGGAAAAAAGGAAATTACTGAAATTATTTTAAAATGTAAAAAACTTTATTAAAATGTGGGGAAAAGCATGGTACCTATACAGTATCCTGAACACCAGAATTGTGGATTCTCAAGTTCATAGACATAGTAATTTCCAGGACATGCTTTCACTCTGATGGGTTTTGATTTGTATACACAGCTGCCACTCGTAGAAGCTTCTGTTTGGACCTCCCTGATCACCACTCCATCCTCTATCCGAGGGTGAGAACCGCTGAGCGACAGACTCTGGAATGCATTACAGTTGTACGAACCAACACAGGTCTCTGGCATACGGACGTCCATTCCATAGTAGTAAAGCCGGTACCAGCCATTCCAGGTAAAAGATTCTTCCCAAATAAACTCTCCACTTTCATTGTTGGCTCTCCAGGGGCGATCCAGAGACTCATAGTTGTAGCATGGATCAACGCTGATGTTTTGGAAAGCAACTGTTACAGACAAAAGAGTTCTTTATTTTAATTAAGAATTCAAAAATCTATATAATAAAGCACAATGATAGTTTAGTTTTAAACAGCTATATATATTTTAGCCATTGTTGTGCAGTCGGGTCCCCGGATTCACTGCACGATATTTGGCTGTCCCAGACGAAAGATTGCCATCATGAAACAATCGTGGTGATTTCTGTGATTGTGGCTCTTAATCGGTGGTCTTATGTCATACAGTGAGAGAGGTTCAAAGACAGCCGTTTTCCCGGTCTTGAAACCAAAGTTAGCCTACGATAGTTTTCTGACAGTGTCAGAAATTTGTCCTACTGCATCTATTGACCAGCCAATGAAAATGCGACATGAAATCAATGCGACATTTTATATATATATAAAATGTCACATGTTGATCTGAAAATTGTAATTAACAGCTTTCCTGGTAAGTATTTTCTTGTTTGCCACCTTTTCACAATACCCATAATCCTTATGATTAGTTGCATGGAAAAGCATTTAAAAGAATGGATAAATGACTTAAAATAGGCACAAGACTTAAATTGGCTTAAAATAGAGTATCATTTAGTGTAAAGTAATGTGTGCTTAGGAAAAGGGCTGGTTTTTGAGTTGTAAGATTTGAGAAACTGTATCGGCATATTGTGTTACACATTGCTGTATTAGTGACAGTGTGGGGTCAAAACAGTAGACAACACAAGAATCTGGTTTATGAGCTGAATATCACAGATTATAACTGGTTGAAACATTCACAACAAAAATATTTGATCTGCAAATTATTTAATTAATAGACAATTTAGACTGACTTTTTAAAAAATTCATGTTATCATCAAAAGAAGTCAAAACTGTACCTGCACAGTATGAAGGCTTGTAAATCGACAGATCTGGCTTGACAAGCTTGTAGACATAATAATTTCCAGGACATGCTTTGACTTGGATGGGTGCAGATCTGTAGCCTCCACACTGAAAAGAATCCATATAACTTCCAAAAACTTGACGGGTCACCACTCCATCCTCAAGTTTTGGATGAGAACCATTGAGATACAGTCCAAGATTACCACCGCATCCAATACGACTCACGCACCACTCAGACATCTGGGCACTTTTTCCATTCAGATACAGCCGATACCAGCCACTCCATTCAACAGCACTGTCATTATGGTCAGAGTACTGATATGGGTCTTGCCGTATGTCTCTCCAGTATTCATCAAGAGTGGTAAAATTATAACATGGATCAGAGCCGGAGGGTGTAGCTAAGAAAGTAATGTAATATGTACTATGTAATATGTACTCATTCACAGAGGGAAATACAAGAGTAAACATTGTTCACTGACACTGTGTCTGTATGAAAGAGGAGATGTTGGGATGGTGGAAGACTAGTTAGGATAAAAAGATTACACCTACAACCAAATTTATTTGTATATCACTTAAATTACTAAAGTGGTAAATTCACCAGATGTGTGTGGTTGGGGGATGTCGCCATATGGTTTTGTTTTGGGGGGCTATCGCTGTGCTCCCTGCTCTTTGCTGGGCTGTATGCATGGGCAGGAAGTTTTTGTCCAGAACAGAACTATACTGCCAATCCAAACTGTATGCTAACTGTCAATCATATTTGACAGACATTTTTTTACTTTGAATTGACTACAATCATATCTAATAGTGGGATAAACAGAAAAATGTTGAGAGTTCATGTAATTGAAATACATTTCCAAAAAGATGCTCATGAGAATTCATGAAGTAAGCAAGACAATAGTTTACCAGTGGTTGTGAATGGAGTAGTAATGGATGTTGTGGCTGTTCTTGTTGTTCTTGATGTTGTTGTTGTCGTTGTTGTTGTTGTCGAAGACGTTGTATTAAGTCTTATGACATCTGATATTAGGAACAACGGTTTTATCAATATCAATTTTTAGAAAAACAGAAAGGTAAATGATTGAAATACGTATTAGTAAAATTCTCACCCGCACAGTAAGCTCCGCAAAATATTGGACTGACAAACTCATAAACGTAGTAATTTCCTGGACAGGCTTTGACTTGTATAGGGAGAGATTTTAAAGTACAGCAGCCAGTCCATGTGGAACCACAGATCTGACGGGTGACCACTCCATCTCCCAGCTGTGGATGAGAGCCGTTGAGCCACATTGGGATGTAAGTGCCACACATGTACTGATTAACACAGGATTCTGGCATCTGGACACTCTGACCGTTGTAGAAAAGCCTGTACCAGCCCTGGAAGTTATCACACCTTCTATAGTTGCTATCATAAGGATTGTTTGTGGCTCTCCAAGGCTCATCCAGACTTTTGTAGTTAAAGCAGGGGTCGACACTTGGGGTGGTGAAACGTACTATTTATGAAAAAGTAGAGAGAGAACATTTTATACTGCAGATTAATTTATTCAAGATAGTAATATGAAACCCTACAATGTAATTCATGATAAGCATGTCAAATTCAGTATAAAGAACAATGAATGTACCTGCACAATATACAGGAGCTGGGATTGAAAGAGGAGGCCTGGTAAATTTGTAGACATAATAATTTCCAGGACAAGCTTTGACTTGGATTGGGTTGGATCTGTAGTATCTGCACTCCTCAAAGTGAGAGCCGTAAATGTCACGGGTAACAACTCCATCTCCTAACTGAGGATGAGAGCCGGCAAGCCACAGAGAACTAAAACCTCCACATGCCAAGTTAGACACACACCATTCAGGCATCTGAGCACTCAAGCCATTAATGTAGAGTCGATACCAGCCATCCCAGCTAACACGAGTGTCATCATAATCAGAATTGAGTCCATATTGATGCCCGTAGCCGAGTATGTTTCTCCAATTGTTGTTGAGTGTGTTGTAGTTATTGCACGGGTCATAATCTGTGAGTGATGATATGATGAGATTAAAACAAACAAGGTATTTTCATTGAGAAACTTCATGGCTATGTTCTGTCATTCCAAATTCGATTATTTGTGTATGCATTTGGAATCTGATCTAAAATTATTGATGTCCACACTGTGTATCATAACTGTTTAGATCCGATTTGTGTGTCCACGCCACTCTTTCGTTTTCCGGAATGTCTGCATTGGTTTCTATGGCAATGATGTTTCGTTTGTAGGTAATGTTATACGCCAAAACAACAACAACAACCGCAACACAGAGGGGTTTGCAGTACAGATGACAAAATGTGTAGCTGCTGGCACTGGACTACTGCGTTAAACCCCGTTCATACCGCCAGCGACTTTGTCGCTGCATGTCGCTTGTCTCTGTGAAGTCGCTTGTGGGCATTCCTAGTGCTGTTGCTCTAATGTTACTGGTAGACTGCATGTCTGCTCATATCTATAGAAAATGCAATCACAAATGATATATAAAGAAAACATTCTAATTTGACCAGGAATTAGGCTAAAAAGCCTAGCATAGGCTTTCTGTGACAGTTTCTTTTCCATGCATCATTAATTATCTCCATGTATGTAGTTACAGTCAAATCATATAAAACAGTGAAATTGTGGAATCCTGTCTTGCCTGCCTTCGAGATGGTGACATGAGCTCCAGAGACTTGACGCTTGACACGCCTAGGGATTGGCAAATCGAGGCTTCATGAAACACTGAAGCAGTTGAAGGAAATGTGCCGTAATGTGTCAAGGCTTCGAAACAATCCGACATCCGTCTCCACGGTGACCTCTAGTGGTCAGAACAGTGTAAAGGCAACAAAACTCAGGCCAAACATGCATTAAAGATACCCTTTTAACAATGTATTGCAAAAGTCTTATTGAAGGTAAAATCAATAAAATGCAATCAACTAATCTAATAAGATTAAATATATAGTGTCTGTATAATATGTGTTCTTTTATCAATTTTCAAGGCTTGTTTCTTTGTTCCATGGTAGATTAATAACTACCATTATACATTTTAATTATTATAATATCTAATTAAAACATCTACAAATGTATAAACCTGTTCAGAGATCAGGTAAAACCTTAGGGTAAAGCCAATAGACACTTGTTCAGTAGTTCTCAGTGAATCTGCATGATTCATGGGTTCACTTTATCATCGCCCTCTACCGGTGAATAATTGAAATTTCGAAATATTTTGAAACTATTCGAAACAGTGATGACGTAATGAAGCCTCGCTTACTAAAATCACGTGACTTTGGTAGTTTGATACACGTGCTGCGTCCCAATTCGCCTACTTATACTATGCCCTAAAAGTATGTACTCTTTCTGTGAACAAAAAGTACTTACTTTTGAGTGTGTAGCAAAAGAGTAGACAAGCTTTGGGACATACTATCATGTCATACAATTGCATCTTTTCTCTCTGTCGCATCCTGTCACCGTAAACTGGCCTGTCAATCATCTTACATCCTCCACATTTCATTTAGTTAATTTCCTACCGTATCAGAGAGAAATGCAGTATGTTGATCTGCAGTCGCGGGTCTTTCATGTGGAGAACTCTCCTCATATTAATGCATAATGATGCATTTAAAAGTTAATAGCCATTTGAATATTTATAAAAGTCCACATTGGTATTTGCAGATGAAAAAATACACGGATAACATTAAATATATATTTTCTATCAGGTTGAACTGATTATTAGTCACTCAAACCTCTCAGCATCGATCGCGCGTATCCGCCATGTTTTGTAGTTGTTTTGTAGTTTGTTTCTACGGAGCCCCGCACATGACATGCAAGAAAAAAATTAAAGGTGCCCAAGAATGCTTTTTCACAAGATGTAATATAAGTCTAAGGTGTCCCCTGAATGTGTCTGTTAGTTTCAGCTCAAAATACCCCATAGATTTTTTTAAATACATTTTTTTAACTGCCTATTTTGGGCCATCATTAACTATGCACTGATTTTTTCAGCACGCCGCCCCTTTAATTCACGTGCTCCCTGCCACACGAGCTCTCGATTATATTACAGCACATTTACAAAGTTCACACAGCTAATATAACCCTCAAATGGATCTTTACAAGATGTTCGTCATGCATGCTGTATGCATGCTTCGAATTATGTGAGTAAAGTATTTATTTTGATGTTTATATTTGATTCTCTATGAGTTTGAGGCTGTGCTCCGTGGCTAACGGCTAATGCTACAGTGTTTGAGAGATTTATAAAGAATGAAGTTGTGTTTATGAATTATACAGACTGCAAGTGTTTAAAAATAAAAATAGCGACAGCTCTTGTCTCCGTGAATACAGTAAGAAACGATGGTAACTTTAACCTCATTTAACAGTACATTAGCAACATGCTAACAAAACATTTAGAAAGACAATTTACAAATATCACTAAAAATATCATGCTATCATGGATCATGTCAGTTATTATTGCTCCATCTGCCATTTTTCGCTATTGTTCTTGCTTACCTAGTCTGTTGATTCACCTGTGCAGATCCAGACGTTACTGGCTGCCCTTGTCTAATGCCTTTCATAATGTTGGGAACATGGGCTGGCATATGCAAATATTGGGGCGTACACCCCGACTGTTATGTAACAGTCGGTGTTATGTTGAGGTTCGCCTGTTTTTCGGAGATCTTTTAAACAAATGAAATTTACATAAGAAAGAGAAAGCAATGGAGTTTGAAACTCACTGTATGTATTTTCCATGTACTGAACTCTTGTTATTTAACTATGCCGAGGTAAATTCAAATTTTGAATCTAGGGCACCTTTAAATCGTGTGCACGATTTACTATTTAATTCCCTCGATTTACTAAATTGAGCACACGATTTAGCCTACTATTTTTTTCCTGCATGTCATGTCCGGGGCTCTATTCCTATGACAACATCTGACGTTTATGTTTTACGTGGCGTGAACCACACGAAATCCGATCAGAGAGGTAAGACTGAAACAGATTTCCAGAAATGCGATTTGAATAGGATTTCAAAATGGATTTGTAAAAATTACATTTCATGTGATTTTTGGCCGTTCAGACTGGCTAAATCTGATCGGATTTTAATCAGATATGCACAAAAATCGGATTTGGACTGACAGTCTGAACGTGAATAAAGATTAAAAATCACAAGATTCTAAAAAAAAAATAATAATAATACTCAACATTACTGTTTTATTGATGCCACATGTGACACAACACAATGTTTTATTTATTTGTAATAACTAATTTATTCATTTACATACTATGATTAACAACTTACTCAAATTGTTGGATCCAGTGATTATGGTGGGACTTATAGTGGGAACTGGCTGTGAAACGGTGCTAATATCTGAAAAAGGAAATAATATGAAATATGACAGAAAATATTTCAAATTGTTTTAAAGACTTTGTCCAAAAAATGGAGTAAATCATGGTACTTGTGCAGTATCCCGCACACCACGCGTCTGGATTCACAAGTTCATAGACGTAGTAATTTCCTGGACATGCTTTCACTCTGATTGGTCTTGTTCTGTATTCACAGCAGCGAGTCCCATACGTCCCTCCACAGACCTCCCTGGTCACCACTCCATCCTCTATCCGAGGGTGAGGACCATTGAGGTACAGCGTGATCTGTGTGTTACATCTGTATGAACCAACACAGGTCTCTGGCATCTGGATGTTCATTCCATAGTAGAAAAACCGGTACCAGCCATTCCAAGAGAAAAATCTATCACAAATGCGATCTTCACTTTCATTGTTGGTTCTCCAGGGACGATCCAGAGACTGATAGTTGTAGCAGGGATCACTGCTGATGTTTTGGAAAGCAACTGTCATAGAGTTTGCAAAACTGCAGTTAAAACACTGTATTGACATTGAAGACAATTTAGAGTATTCTAAAACCAATAAGAAAGGTTACTTTCATGATTGAAATCAGCAATTATATTCTAACCAGTGGTGTGCAAAGGTCCAAGAGGACTGTGTGGTAATATTACCCCGTGCTCACATACTGTAATGTATCATCTGTGTCTGTGTTTCTTGAGGACTCTCAAGTTTATTTTGTTTGGTTTTATGTTTTGTGTTTCTATTTCCTGTATTCCTGTTTTCCTTGGTTTCTGTTCAACTGTTTTATTTAGTATTATTATCTTTTCTATATTATTTTATTTAATTGGTTTCTTGTCTGTTCAACATGGGTGTTAAATGTTATCTGCTTTATAAATGGTTATGTTTTGCTTTTCTATCTTCTTAAGTTTTTTTGTGTTCTGTATTAAATGTTTTAAAGAAAAATATTAAGAAGCCTGTGATTAGATCCACTCTATAATAATGACTTTCCTTCTTTTCCTGTCAAACATTAAGCACCAACAGGAAGGATGCATTTGAAATATTGAATGGTTTGATTAAAGTTGTGAGATTTCAGGAATTGAGGGAGTGCTACAGTAATGATGGGTGGGAGTGATGAGCTACAGATGTTTAACGGACTGCACAGCACTGATTCTGACTGTTTAAAACTCGTTTAAAGATGTTAAATGACCTAATACATAGAGCATTTACTCTTCATATTGACTTTTAAATTTCACCTGCACAATACGTTGGTTTGGGGATTGATGCATTGGGTTTGACAAATTCATAGACGTAATAATCTCCTGGACAGGCTTTGACTCGAATGGAGGTGGACTTGTAGCTGCCACAAGAAGACGACGACCACAACCACCACCATGCATTAGTTCCCACGACTTTACGGGTCACCACTCCATCTTCAATACGTGGATGAGAACCATTAAGAGACAGTCCAGTTTCACCACCACAATGTGTAGTACTCACACACCACTCAGACATCTGAGCACTTTTTCCAAACAGATACAGCCGGTACCAGCCGCTCCATTCAACAAGTGTGTCATCATGTGTGTTAATGTTGTTATACTTTGGCTGTATGTCTCTCCAGTACTCATCAAGAGAGGTATAATTATTGCATGGATCAGAACCAGAAGCTGCAGAACCTGATGTCAAATAAAACAACAAAAACAATCAGTTCTGTGATGATACATTCTCAATCACTGATTATTAAGAATACAGATGGCAAAAAACTAACAGTACAGTACAGGGATACATCTTTGTCTGTATGACGAGAAGAGAAGATGTGGATTGAGAACCTAAAATTTATCATTTATACTCACCTCTAATAACAACATATCTCTCCTCCCCTCCTCCCCCAAAAAAAGATAAAGCTAAGTTTATCTTTGTGCTTAAAAGTATTTACTACAGAAGGTTTCTTATTTATAGGGATATTGCTAGTATGACATAAACTTCTATATAGACCTCTAAACATAATGTGTCTTATTCAGTGTTGGGCTTGTTTCTTCAAAAATGTTTCTACACATGAAACATGAAGCTAATAAACATACGATTACAACAGCATGGTATTTTTATGTAATTTGTGATTATGAAAATGTGATTCGGGCTATTTTTAATAAGAATAAAGAATGTTTACATGGGAAATGCTAAGCAAGCGTAGCAATTAGCTTTTTCTAAAATGCTACAAACAACATTTTTCTGCCTCATTGTATGACCAAAATCCACATTACACTACTGTAAACATGAATAAGTTGGGCTAACTCAAAAAATTGGTTGTGAGTTATGATGTTCCCAATTTTAAGTAAGCAGAAGTTTTAAGTTTATAATACTTATGTTTGATACTCATACATTTTGATAGCAATTAACATTAAAGATTTAGTTGATTAACTTTTTTGAGTTCTTGCATATAAAATGATCCATTTACTTCGCTGTTTGAGTACACTAATTTATACATTTAAGTTAAAATAATCAGGTTATCTCAATGTAAATAGTAGTGAATAGTAATTGTTTTTCTTATGTGTTTAACATCAAGACATTCCTATTCAAGTCATTATCTTCATCTGACACAGCATCTTTTAGCAATAACAACATATTAAGTCACAACTTTGCCAAATGAAGTAATAATTGACAGAAATAAAATTGAAATTGTAATTGTAAATATAAAAAATAAGAACACAAGAAATAAAATAACCCAAAACATTTTTTTTCTTCTTTACACAAGGCAGAACCTCTATATATTAGATGCAAATTCAAGAAGTTAATTTTGCTTCGATGACCGACCTACACTACTTATCCCTTACAATATATTGCTACTTGTCATGATCCTTGTCTGTGTTCCCTATATCTCCTCTGTTTGTGCACCTAATGTTCCCCTGCTGCTCCCCTTGTTTGTTACCATGGACACTCATTGGACCACGCCCCCTTGTTAACTCGTTATCTTGTTAAGCTTGTTTGTGCCTGTGTATAAGTAGACCCGGTCCGTGTAATGCTTCACAATTCAGTTTTCAGACCATACAATGCAAATGCAAAAATGAAAAATTGAAACCAGATGTTAATTTTTCTTGTTTTTCGGTTACATCATCAATAGATATTTGCCATTTTTCCCCCTTTTTTCAATTTTACTTTTGCTAAATTATGACTTTAGAAACAATCATTTGAATAAATGAAATCTAACCGATTTTCTATTTTTCAATGTTTTGTCTTGTAATTTGCGGCGTGGGCTGTACCATTAGCACGGGGGTGTGGCTGCGGACTACTATCATCTCATTGATGTAAATGTTTTATTTACACAGCATGCATGTTGAAGAGTAGTTTAAAAGAATGGAGGATGACCTGTTTCACTCAAAGTGCTATCATTTTCATTATTAATATAATAACTGTGCTAAATATAAGACAGTCCCGGACTGGCCATCGCGGATTTGGCACATTGTCCAGCTTGTTTGTATTTATCTACTTATTCGTTATTACTTTATTTTATTAATATACATTATACCCTTGGTCAGGGGGTGCATTTTACTTGGTTACACGAATCACGACCACGAGATCCCAGTTCATTTTCAGAGGGATAGACAGCAGATGGAGGGCAGATCGAGCAGCGCTTGCCAAGATCCTTCACGTCAATATATGAAAGATAAAAAGACTACCAAGTGAAAATGTACAAAAATTGAGCATAATTTAGTTAAGTTTTTAATTTTTTTAGGTTTTTATCTCTTGTTTTAATACAATATTTACACAGTAAAAATGTTTTCTTTAGCGGGCATTGTTCATTACCACTGCAACCAGCTTGAGCTTCCGCACTTCACGCGCTTCTCGTTCACTTAAAAATGCCCTTAAATCTAGCACAGTTATTAACTCTGTTCATTACAGTAGAGGCAGTTCGCAGGAGATGAGGCGATCTGATATATCTATCAATATGCTGCAATAAGTAAAGAGAAATTTTTTTTTTTTTTTCAATGATTTATTTTTAATAAATAAATACAAATAGGCTTACAAATACTTTGGTTTGGCTCATTGCCCATCTTGTTTGTAGTTATTTATTGACTTCGTTATTACTTTATTGCCTGTGGTGTACCCATAGACTGTAAAAAAAAAAAAATGTGTATCCAAATGATTACTGCGGGAATCCAACATAATGAACCGAAATAAATCGTATAGTGCTCTTGAGTTGCAGCGCTAGTTAGCATATATAAAATATTGTAGGCTACTATAAAATGAGAGCTAAAAACCTAACAATTTTTTATTTATTTTTTTTATTTTTATTATTATTATTTTTTTGCTAAGTAGTCTTTTTATCTTTCATATATTGGCGTGAAGGATCTTGGCAAGCGCTGCTCGATCAGCTCTCTGTCTGCTGTCTATCCCACTGAAAATGAACTGGGATCTCGTGGTTGTACTGTAACCAAGTAAAATGCACCCCCTGACCAAGGGCATAATGTATATTAATAAAATAAAGTAATAACGAATAAGTAAATACAAACAAGCTGGACAATGTGCCAAATCTGCGATGGCCAGTCCAGGACTGCCTTATATTTAGTACAGTTATTATATTAATAATTAAAAATGATAGCACTTCGGGTGAAAAACGTCATCCTCTGTGTTCATTCTTTTAAACTACTCCTCAACATGCATGCAGTGTAAATAAAACATTTACATCAATGAGATGATAGTAGTCCATGGCCACACCCCCTAATGGTACAGCCCACGGCGCAAAAAAAAAAAAAGTACAATTGAAAAAAGGGGGGAAAATGGCAAATATCCATTGATGATGTAGCCGAAAAACAAGAAAAATGAACGTCTGGTTTCAATTTTTCTTTTTTGCATTTGCATTGTATGGTCTGAAAACTGAATTGTGAAGCATTACACGGACCGTAGCCCCTGTGTTTCACTCATTCCCTGCGAAGTTTTGTCTAGTGTTACAGCTGCAATTCTGAGTGTTTCCTTGTTCCTTGTTTCCAGTGGCATAACTTTGTTTTAAAAAGTGGGTGGGACAGGAATGTGTGTGTGTGTGTGTGTGTGTGTGTGTGTGTATGTGTGTGTGTGTGTGTGTGTATTGTAATTGTATTATTACAATAATAATATGATGTTAAAATTAATATGATAGTTTTTCCCATACATCTGCTATAATACAATGTGTCTTAAGTCTCGAGAGTATGTACATTAGTTAATAAATACGTGGATCCACTCTTGATAATTGATTGTCCTGATGGACTACTGGCAGTATTTTCATTTAGCGTGCAAGAGTTTCTGGGTTCGAATCCAACCATTTTTTTTTTTTCTCATTAAAACCAAAGATATTCATTAGTGATTGTACATCAAGAGCAGGGACACGTTTATGTGTAGCTATTTTGTTTTGTGATTTCAACGGAACGAATAGAGAGACTCTGCAACAGTTAAGCGATAGATTGAAGCGCTCGTCCGAGTGAATCCGCAGTGTTCATGAGCGCCAAGAGAACACTGTTGGACGTCTGATAACAGCGACAACGAGCACTCAACATGATTTCAACAACAACACATCCCAGCGCCAGATCGCCTATTATTAACACAAATTGATAATCAACTAGAGGTGTTTGTTTTGTATTAGATATCCGTGCCGCAAGATGTTTCAAAAAGTGGGACAATATCGACCCTTTCAAAAACATGTCCCACCCATCCCACCTGCAAATTACGCCTATGCTTGTTTCATGTTCCCTGGTTTTTCTGATTCCCTGCCTGTTTCTTGGATTTCCCTGCCTTCCTGTGTGTTTCTGCTTCGTTGTTTGTTTGGACTGCCTTCCAGTGGATTTATGACCCTTTGCCTGTTTTTTGACCTTGACCGTCGACTACCCTTTCAATAAATCCTGCATTTAGATCCTCAGCCTTTGTGTCCCTGTGCAGTACGTAACACAACTTATCTTAAAACAATGTATTACATACTCTTAAAATGACCATGTGAGAAAGGCCATACTAACAGTTCATTCAGCAATTTCAGCTTTAATTTGATCAGTTAACTTGATCAGTACCCTTATATTAACCTGATATCCAAGATGATTTAATATAGGTGTGAATTATTCTGACCACATTTTTAATAAAAAGCAAAGGAACGAAAGGGGAAAGATTCAATAAAGTGAAAAAACATTAGAAACATGTTTGTCCATGAATCATTTCAACTGTTAAATACACAAGCATAGTGTTTTAATACTGTCCGTTGGTTCAACCTGTAGATCCATCCACATGACAGATTATAAAATACTCACAATTAATCAGCAGCATCAGCAGCGACACACACAGTGAGATCAGAAACCTCATAGTGACAAACTCCTACACCTGCACACACACACACACACACACACACACACACAATACCCTTACAAAAAAGTTAAAGCATGCAATTGTATACATTTAGTTTTGAAGTAAAAATAAAAGCATACTTTTCAGTCTACTTTTTATGTACATCTCAGAAATACCAACGCTATCTCACGACCAATTTGTACCTATTTTACTAGGTTGCCAATTCGTACATATTCGTATGACCTCGCTCGTAGAGCAGTTTTTTCAACTTATGTTTTTGAGTTAAAACAACAATTTTACATGTTCACTTAACTCAGTCTAGTTGAGGACAAGAAAACTTAAAAATTTCTTGTTGTCCAGATAATCTAGTTATCTCTACTGAAAAAAAAATTGTTGAAATAACTAAATGGCAAAAATATTTTGGTCGAACGAATTCATACAAATTAGCCACTTCATAAAATATGGTAGAATTGCCATGAGATCGGATTGGTATTTCTGAGAAGTACATAAAAAGTAGACTAACTTTTGTACTTCTTAGAAAATTATTTACAATTGACATACTTGTACTAGAGATATACTTAAAAGTATGATAAAGTATTCTAAGTATTCTTGGCTTGTAGTTGTGTTTACTCTTTTGATTGAGGAGCCTATACTTTTTTTTCCCACATAGATTTACATAATGTCTTATAAACTTACCTGTTTGAGTTTATATAGTAACAACTCAGCTTTGGGGAGCAAGGTATGAAAATAATATATAAATAGTAAACTATAACTGAAGCATGATGTTAAGTCCACTTAAAGAGAACTTTCAAGTATACTTGCAGTATTAAACTACTAAACTAGTAGTTTACTAAGAGTATACTTCAAAGTGTACTTTCATTAACTAAAATATGTTCTACTCGTATTTAACAAGTAGGCTAAACTATCAGTATACATATAAGTTCACTTGTAGTACAGTTGCAGTACAAATGAAAACATAGTTGTAAACTAGTTGTATACTCAAAGTTTACAACCGTTACACTTAAAGTCTACTTAAAGGTGGTACAGAGGATGTTTTCGTCGACTGAGTTTTTGAAATGAGCGTTTGAAATGATACACATTTTACGACTAGCTAAAACATTCTGACTGTGCTCAACATACAGCGATAGTTTCCTGCTCCTGAAGCAGATTTATATACTTTCACATGGAATTTGAACACCGACTGTAATCGCAGACTGAACGCAACTGGCTCTGACTGGACGCGTTTGAGCGCAATCAGTCATAAGTATCAATTTACATTCATAATCGGCCTTACAATCGTTAAGCCGCGCACACACTTAGTGGATTCATTATGTCGGACTCACCTCATAATCTGCAGTTGTTACTCCTGTCTCCTGACAAAAACATTGTAGTGTGGAAAGTTACTAGAGCGCGCAGCCGCGCGTCTCTCACAAGGAACGTCATGGCAGTGATTGACAAGCCAGAGGGCCAATCGTTTACGCGATGATCGCGTAAACGATTGGCTGATGTTTTTAAGGCCCTACCTCGTGCACAGATGATGTATATTAATAATATTCCTTTCAGTGCACCTAATAAATAGTCTTTTATCACTTAGTAAACACAGTTTCAAGTAATATTGCAAAAATGTATAAAACAAAACATCCTCTTTACCACCTTTAAGTGTAGCATACTTTCATACACTAAAAGGTGGGCCAATTTATTCCCAAGCAGTATTGAAACAGTACACTTAAAATTAAACTATAGTACATTGATATTATTTTGCTTACTACATAAAGTATAATAAAAATATACTTTAACTTTAAGTATACTTAATACAATGAACTTGAAGTATATACTTGTTTTTTTGTGATGGATACACATATAGGTAGACATGAACTATGTCTCTTTTAATTATTTTGGTAGATTTTGTTTGTTTATGTGCACATTTGTAAAAGCAAAGTTATTTTTTAATTTTTTTTTTTTTTTTTTTTTTTTAAACTTAAAGTAACATTCAGAGATATTTATATAAAATTGTTTACAAAATTATCTCAGTCCATCAAAGCCAATAATATAAAGTGATTTGAGCCCAGTGGGATAAAATGAAGAGAAATAAGTTTACCTGAGATGAAATGCTTCTGCAGAGCAAACTCGGGGAGATTCAGAGTTCAGTGATGCTGAACTGAAGCTCTCACAATCTCAACATCCTTTATTAATACCTGTAGGTGGACCAACAATGAAACCAACCACCAGTAATCTCTGAACATCTTAAACCAGTTTTTCCATTTTCATGTGCTTAAGATTTTCTTTGTTTAAAAAGAGAGATAAATAAAACATGTAAATAAACATTTAAAAAAAATGTCCACATTCCATTATGTCTAACTGATCTAGATCTACATCAGTTAGATCTAGATCAGTCATTGCCTCTCTAAATGTACGATGCATTTTGGGGTAACAGGTTCAACTGGTTCAGCATTAGTTAATACATTGGGTCTCATGAACAAACAATCAACATACTTTTACAGCATTTGTTATTCTAGGTTACTGTTAATTTCTGCATATTTTATACAATTAATTATCATAAAAGTATTACAAACAATTGTATATATTTTTAATTAACATTAAGCTTGATTCTTTAATTCTGTAAAAGAAATTAAACTTTATAGTAAAGTATTACCTATAGTTTTATTGTACATGCATGCTGCATACACATACATACAGTACACAACACATTCTGCTGTGTTTTAATTGCACTGAATCTGCATAAACTTTCCCAAACAAAACAGCTTTTGTACTGCTATGGGAAAAAAGTCATCTGACGTACAGCATGATTTTATCTCTTCATGTCAAGCTCACTTACGTATTTAGTCAAACTCAGTATCAGCAATGTTATCATTTTTGTTCATTACTACGGCTGACCCTGAATAGTCGACGATTTGAATCTTCGATAGGAGGAGTCTGATTCAACTACCAATCTCACAGTCGAATCTTCGCAAAGGTGTTGGTATGGGTGCACTCAATATCTGATTTTACATAGACATACCGGTTCTTTCCCAATAGGTTAATATACAGCCTATTATGTTAATCCTGTAAATAAAAATGTGAAAAGAAAGAAGCTTTTAATAAATATTTTTAATGTGCGTGAATAAATCCAACCACTCCTGTGACAGATTTAAGTTTCACTTGATGAATCATGATCTGTGACCGATAGAGGAGCATCTTGGCGGCAGGGATTAAATCTTTAACAATGTCTGGGACAAGAAAATATAAAGTGTAGAATTGGATGCACTTTGAAAGCTTGCTTGCACGGGCAATTTAGCTGATTTAATTTGATTTGGTGACATATGAAATGCATATCTATCTGCAGTGTGGCCTTTCTGCAGTTTGTATGTATATATATATATATACAGGGCTTGACATTAACTTTTGTGGCTAGTGGTTTTCCAAAGTTACTAGCCACTCAGTATTTTCACTGGCCACAATTTTTCTGTTGGGAAATTACATTTTATATGATTAAAGTTGACTCTGGCATGCTTAAATTACTTGATTTTGAGTCATTTTACTTGATTTACAAGATTTAAAACCCTTTCAAACTTACAAATGCAGATTGACCACCCAAATCAAGACTATACATTGTATATATCAGATATGTACAGTTATTTTTGTTAGGCTATATAAAAAGAACAAAGAAGCAAATTACAAATAGTAATTTAATTTTTTTTTTTTTTTTTTTTTTTTTTTTCAGATAGGCCTACATATGTTTATTTAGCATACATGTATACATGTATTTAACATTTTTTGATGTTTGATTAACATTAATGACAGAGGGGTATTTATTTGGGGGCTGCTGAATGCATGGACGTCATATACTGACACATATCCAGTTTTTACCCACCTGTTTACGTCCACTTAGCCGTAAGCCATAGATTCATAGTATTCACGCGAGATACTCCACACGATGCATTTTGACATCTGTGTGTGTGTATTCAGGCGCAAGGAGAACTGAATCGATTCCGCCTATCCCACATGTAAAAGTATTCGTATACACTTATTTTTTCACATTTTATTACATTGCAGCCTTATGCTGAACTGCTTTACTTTTTTCAGTCTACACTGAACACCCCAAAATGACAAAGCAAAAAAAACAAGAAACAAACCAATCCAATTTCACCAGATCACCTTTGAGATGTTACTACACTTTGAGTGGGAAAAGTCCCACTAAAGAGACACAAATATGTTCAATAAAACATCAACATCTAAATATCTGTTAATTCTCAAAAAGAACTTCTGTAGATGACTGGAAGTTATGTAGATTAGAGTTATGTAATCCTCCTCTGCTGCAGATCTTGAGATTTAATTTTATCTTCAGTTCATTTCATCAACTGTGAAATCAACTGAAGGTACAAGGTGTGGCTGAAGTCACATGTAGTTGTTGTGTATCATTTTTATGAGAGTGCAAGCATGATGTTGAATCAACATCACATTGTAACATCGATTCATGCCATTACCATTGATTTTTTCTTTTTTTTAATAAAATTTCAACATTTTTTCAACAGTTGATACATTAACATTGATTTAACATTGTTACGATGGTTGCTTGCTATCTGATATCCCAGCCAGGGCCTGAACTTGAACCCAATCGAACATATCTGGAGAAACCTTAAAATGTCTGTCCACCAATAGTCCCCATCCAACCTGACAGAGCTTGAGAGGATCTGAGGAGAAGAATGGCAGAAAATCGCCCATCTGCATAGCTTGTCGCATACTGAGTTAGGTACTGAGTTAAGGGTATGAATATTTAAGCAATGTAATAATTTCAGCTGCTTCGTAATAATAATCTAGCAAAGTTATCTCATCAGTTATTTGCTTTGGATGTGGAGTATAGATTGATGCGGAAAGAAGTCATTTAAAGCAGTTTAACATAATTGAAGGGGTATGAATACTTTTGCAAGACAAAAACATCACACCACAGTAGTTATCTAGAGTTGGCTTCACACTGTGCGATTTTGGCCACGATTTGGTCGTCCGAGACAAATTTTGATAATCCTGAAAGATTCCTGTAATCCTAGCCTAAAATCTGTAGTCTTTGATCTCTAGTTTGACATGTTCACCGACAGCCGGTTAATGTCCGTTGCGATCAAATTTTACCTCAGAAGAAATTCTGGCAGTGTCAGAAGATTTGCCACACAGTCCTGCAGTGTGACTTCTCCTACAAGTCAAACGTCAAATTGTCTTTGTTTTTCAAGACAAACCGTGATCAAAATTAACAATAGAGATTTCTTTGTTAGCCACCATTTCAGTCCCGTGTGCAGTGCAGCTCACAGTCACTGAACTTGTGTGGGTTGAAGATGTAAAACTCTGGACAAGTTTTCAAGCTTGCGTTCGTTTTTAATGTGTTTTGACTGTCGTGCAGTCTGACATTAATGACAGCTGAGATCCCGCAGTGTGACATGAGGATCATGTTCGTACAGTCTGACAAGCAACAATCGTAAAGGACTATTATAAATCACACAGTGTGCACCCAACTTAAATCTAAATTCTCTTCACAGATTATTTATTATTTGACTAATTTTAAGTAGTCAAAGTTAATCCACAATGACTGTTATAAAACGTGATCAATCCTATACTGAGGGTGATCCAGAGTTTAAAAAGGGCTGTAATTTATGCATTGTTTTCTTTTTTTCCATGTCAGTGTTTTTAGATTGTGTGGCTGATTTAAATGTTTGGCTTTATCTATAGTAAATTATCTAATTCAAATGAGCTGCATAGCCTATCTTATCACATTTTTGGAGCATGCTGGTGAAAAAGCACATAGTATCGCACGTCACTCGTTGCATGTTTTAGCATGAGAAACTTTGCCTTTTTTCTTAAAAGCTCTGAACATTTTATATATATTGAATTTTGGATGTACAATGAAAAATTAGAACTAAAGTATATCTTACACATTAATTGGTAGGCTATATCATATTACCATGACCAACTTTTTCAAACACCTGTTACACCTAATGAATATATTGGCTACATGATATATGTATCAGACCATAGTGTCTTTCACATGTGTATCATATTAACCCTCACAGTCCAATACAATCGTGCCTGTATCAGATTAAACTAAACACCCTTTCAGAACAACTCAACCAGTGCAGCAACATTCTTCAAAATTGAAAGTAAAATAGCAAGACACTTCTCATACATGTTATCATAAATCATCACAATGGAAAATGAGCGAAACGATCACTAACAATAAAAATGATAACACTATGATCGATAGTCTTTCTCCCTTTCTTTCATTTTCTCTTATTTAAAAGAAAAACACTGTTTTTTAAAACATTAAAAACACAGACAATGAGGCCACCTTGCTAATTCATCAATGTTTGTTTTATTTTTTCCCCCATAATGCCTCATAATAAATGCCTTTAATGAATATTAAACTCAATTTTTGAAGAAAGAAATCATATTACAGTAGTTTATTTTCTACTATCACAATATCTTATTTCTGTTTTGCTATTTCTCTGCTGAGTATGAAATAAATACTTCCTTGAACTTCTACACAAGCATATTAATGTTTAATGTGTTATTAAACAACAATTAATATAACAGATATGTTATCGGTGCCACCTTCATTGGCATTAGACAATATGTGCAAGCACTGTCAGACCTGCGTTCGCGCCAGTGCACTCCAGAGTTACAAATCTACAGGAGAAAAAGGTCAAATCCAGCTGTGTAAATCCTTGTTAAACATCACTGAACAAGCATGAAACATGAAGAAGTGCACAAAGTTTCCAGTAGAGGGCAGCCAGTGGTCCAGTATTTTCCTGATGATATATAGATCAACAGGGGTTATAAAGACTTTTACATTTGGCACAGTACAATTCTGAATGCTGCTCACATCCTTGAATTTAACCTTTACATTCATTATATAAAGAAGATATTCTATTGTTAGTCCATGTAAACACACAAACAGACAGACAGACAGACACTGGCTAATATAACTTATAAAATACATTGCTATTTCAGGGAAATAAACTATTTCAGTACAATGTACTTCTAAAGTACTACCAGCTACTTAATTTATCATCGCAATTTTATTAATTATTATCAGGGGTTTTGTAAACTCACCTTGAGGGTGAGTAAAGCTCGGGCTAATTTTCATTTGAAAGTGAACTAATCCTTTAAGCAGGTAAATATAGGAGGACTATGTAAAACTCATTTATATTTGCCACACTTCCTTCTACCAGCTGGTGGCAATATGGCTATAACTTAATATTAGCATGTAGATGCCTTCAGGCCAGGACTGTTATCAAAGATGTGAAGTCTGAGGCAGATTGGACATTGTTGGTTTAAGTTAACTTCCTTTTTCATGGCCTTACT
Organism: Megalobrama amblycephala; assembly: GCF_018812025.1. Lineage (NCBI taxonomy): Eukaryota > Metazoa > Chordata > Actinopteri > Cypriniformes > Xenocyprididae > Megalobrama > Megalobrama amblycephala. Next base: position 204,191 of record NW_025953371.1, read on the forward strand.
ACTACAATTATGTAGCTAGCATGGTTTAACATGTTTCTAGCATTGTGCTAACATGTTTAGCACTTGATTACTTATTTTAATATGATGCTAGGAGTACATCACAAGATAAAACATTCCAGGACTCAAAACAGGCCAGGACTCTTATCAAATGTAAAATTTGCCTCAGATTGGGCCCATTGTGGGCCCTATTTTAACAATGCCAAAGCAATTCCACTAATGTCAACATAGTTTTCGAGTCTATTTAGAAGAATATTGTGATCAATAGTGTCAAATGCAGCACTAAGATCCAGTAACACTAATGGAAAGATACAACCACGATCTGATGATAAGAGCACATCATTAGTAACTCTAATGAGAGCAGTCTCAGTACTATGGTACGGTCTAAATCCTGACTGGAAATCCTCACAGATACTATTTCTTTCTAAAAAGGAACATAGTTGGGATGAAACTGCCTTTTCTAGTATTTTTGACAGAAAAGTGAGATTTGAAATCGGCCTGTAATTGACTAATTCTCTAGGATCAAGTAGTGTTTTTTAATAAGAGGTTTAATAACAGCCAGCTTAAAAGTTTTTTGTACATATCCTAGTGATAAAGATGAATTAATAATATTAAGAAGAGGATCTATGACCTCTGGAAGCATCTCTTTCAATAGTTTAGTCGGTATAGGGTCTAACATACATGTTGTTGATTCTGATGATTTAACAAGTTTAGACAATTCTTCCTCTCCTAAAGCAGTAATTGAATTGAATTTTTCTTCAGGGACACTACAATGCACTGTCTGATGCAATACTGTAGCAAACGGTTGCATGGTTATGATTTTCTCTAAAGAAGTTCATAAAGTCATTATTGCTGTGCTGTTTGGAAACATCAAAAGTTGAAGCTTTATTTCTCGTTAATTTATCCACTGTATCAAATAAATACCTAGGATTGTGTTTATTTTCTTCTAATAGATTAGAAAAAAGTAGATCTAGGAAAAAAAAGTAGCCTTTCTATACTCAGTCATTCTCTCTCCACGAAATGCGAAAAACAATCTGTTATGCTGCTTTATAATGCAAACCTTTGATTGTTATCATATAATTTTAATTTCATTATCACAATATTAAGTACACTGGATTGTAGTGCAAATGGTTTGACCGTTTAGGCGTTTACTGCACTTTGATATTCTTCTAGTTATTGACATACAGGTGCTACTGAATTGGAAGTCTTGCACATTGAAAAAATGGCTTACTGCTTCACAATGTAACTGTTTGCTGGGAAGATAAGCTATATAACGTACTATTCATGCTGGCTGTTGCATATACATTTCAGGACTTAAATACTACAAGTGATGACTGACTCAGTTAACAGCAGTAATTTGTTCATATATTGGGTCATAATTCTTGTGGTGATCATCTATCTGTGGTTATGTTGTGTCTCCATCATTACTGTGATGTAGGAAACTATTTCCAAACAAATTTTATTTACTACGAAACAACCTTTGATTCAAACTCAGAACAAACAACCATCTGCAAATAAAGTGAAAGACCTTTGAGTAAAACATTTTCAGTGTTTATAAAAAGTCCAAGATCCTATAAATGACATTTTATTTTATTTTTTATTCAGTTTGAGATAAGGAGGATCATCTAGGTCATCTAGGAGACAACAGTAACTTTAGTTTTGTGCTGTTTAAACACATTCAAATACTTTTTGTCAAACTTTTTTCTACCTCTCAGTTTTTATGAGTTCAATAGATAGCTCAGTTTTCTAAATTACATGTTTTGCAGTGGCAGTATTTTACAATGGCTGTACCATTGCAATGTTTGAAAGCTTGAACATGTTGTTCTCCGGATTTCATAGACAAGGCTTAAAGGCCCGCTGAAGTGTCTTGGAACGTATCAAAATTTGTTGATGTAATTTCAACTGAAACATGAAGACAGGCCGATATATCGAAGACCCCCACCCCTTTTTAAAAAATAGCCAATAGCATTTAGTTTATTTCACAGATCGGCTAGAGCCATTAATCTCTGCAAAACCTCAGTTTCCTTGTAATCTCTAACCGTTTCTCCTCCTAATGCCCTCTATATCACTTTAAAATACAGCATTCTATGCAGAATTCAAATGGGTCCGGCACCTTTTGTGGTCTGAGCCAACTCGTGCATATGATCCGCTTTGTGTGCTCGTGCTGTGGCGGTTCGTGTTATATTAGCGGATGCGAATTTTGTCATTGTTTTGGAACACATCAGCTTATTCATAACCTTAAGGTTAACATATTCATACTAAAAGCTAAAAAAAACTTTTGATTTCGGGGGGACTTTAAACTAGTCTTAGACTAAAATGCATGTTTGAGCTTTTTTAAAAATATGGTGTAAAATATGTCTTTTTGACATTGGTAAATGATCAACTTTTTGATCCCCAAGCAGGGAAGAGTTTCAGAGGCAAAGATCACAAAAGTGACTTGTGAAGTGAGCTCAAAATGGCAGGTCCTCTAAAAGTCCTCAGCTTCCTCTTTTGGTTGTTTTTCGTCAGTTTTGTACGAGGTCAAGGCAAGTGTTGATGTTGTTCTTTATTTTCAGTGTCCTTTTCATTTACATTTTATTGACTTTTCATTCATTTTTTTAAAGTTAGACATCAACTTTCTTAGTATTCCTCAGTCAATTCATTATAAACAATATAACAAGAAAAAAAAGACAAAATGATAAAAGAATGCCTGTTATCGCATTCATTTTTTGTAAAAAATGTATAGTGCGTATCAGTGTATGTATGTTTATTTCTGCACAACTGAATACTAATTGAATCTTTGATAACGGAATAAGTGCAGTTCCACAAGGTGGCAATGTCTGATACACAATGATGAAGTGACATTTGATTCAGAAAACAAAAGAATAAGAAGTATCATCAGCAAAACTTGAAATAGCACAGCGATTTACTGCAGAGCAAGTACTGAATTCAGAAAAATATGTGTGTCACTTGATGGTGGATCTGGTAAAGCTGTCAGCGATCAAAATATTGATTTTGAAAATGTTGAAAATAATAGTTTTGAGAATGTTTGTGAATGGGCTCATATTTGTGACCTCAAACATAAAACTAGCCTATTATTTGCTGAATTTACTGGGAAATGAGCTCTGACGAGGACAGTGATGATGGCATAAAACATCTGCTTTATGCGTGCCACCACGGACGATATGATGCATCCTTGCGCGTTTTTTTTCCCATCGTTTATCCGCTGCCGAATACAATTCTGACATTGGTAACAGGGAGCTGCTGGCAGTCAAAGTAGCTTTGGAAGAGTGGCGTCACTGATTGGAGGGTTCGGGGGTACCTTTCATCGTCTGGACTGATCATAAGAACTTAGAATACATCAAACCCGCTAAACGACTAAACTCTAGGCAGGCTCGGTGGGCTTTTTCGGTCTTTTTGATTTTTCCCTATCTTATCGTCCCGGGTCTAAAAACATCAAGGCCGATGCTTTATATCGTGTTTTTGATCGTTCCAAGCGCCCGTCCACTCCCGAGTGTATTCTAGCTGAGAGACTCATTGTCTCTTCACTCACATGGGAGGTCGAGTCGAAGGTCCGCACGGCTTTAGAAGGGGTAACGCCTCCGCCCGGGTGCCCACCGAGTCGATTATTTGTGCCAGAGAGGTTACGTTCAGATGTTATTCGATGGGGCCATGATTCCAATCTGGCTTGTCATCCAGGTGTTAGTCGTACCAATTTTTTGGTTAAGCAACGATTCTGGAGGCCCTGCATGGCTTGCGACGTTCGCAATTTTGTTTTGGCTTGCTCTGTCTGCGCTCATGGTAAGACTTCTAATCGATCCCCAGATGGGCTTCTTCAACCGCTGTCTATCCCTTCGAGACCCTGGTCCCACATAGCGCTAGATTTCGTAACAGGCCTCCCTCCTTCACAGGGCAATACGGTGATTTTGACCATAATGGACCGGTTCTCAAAGGCGGCACATTTCATCCCCTTGCCCAAATTACCCTCTGCCAAGGAGACAGAGGTTACTGTCATTAATCACGTCTTTCGTATTCATGGCCTCCCAGTAGACGCGGTTTCTGACAGGGGATCCCAATTTACCTCCAAATTCTGGAAGGAGTTTTGTAGATTACTAGGAGCGACTGTTAGTTTGTCATCTGGGTTCCATCCCCAGAGTAACGGGCAAGCTGTTATCCAGTACCCGACAGGAAACAACTAGAGACATTAAGAGAAATGAAATCAAATCAGTATAACTTGTGTAATACAGCACTAACAGTTACACAACCATTCAGAGAAGGCAAGGACAGACAATAACAGTTGTTTCAAATGTCTTCAACATCATTTCATTGTATATAAATCAAAATTGTTTTCATTTCAGTGAACCCACAACCACCAACCCTGAGCTTGGTTCCCATAATAACTCAGAAAAGTACATCAGTCATGTGTGTTATTGAGGATTTCTACCCCAAGGACCTCACTGTGCAGTGGGAAGTAAATGATACTAACTGCTCGAGACAATCAAACCTGGAGTACGAACTGAATGCTGAAGGTCATTACAACACACACAGTCTGTGTAAAGTCAGCAATGAGATGTGGAATACAAATACTGAGTATATCTGTGTGGTCAACCACCTGGGAAAAGTGATTAGAGTGAAGAAGAACTTCAAAGGTAAGTCATCTAATGTTGGTTTGCTCTCTCATACGCTCTCACTTCTATAAATACAAATTTATGCATTAAATCCTTTGCAGATAAACTCACACTGAGGCTGAAGCCACCAACTGAGAGAGAATTATTTGTCCATAATAAAGTTGTCTTGGAAGCTGTTGTTTCTGGAGATGAACTGGAGACAGTGACAGAAGCTTCAGTGTCATGCAAAGTGAAGAATAAACCTGTAACCAGTGTTCCAGGAAATGTAAACTTTCCTGAAGGCACTTCACAGTTTAAAAGAACCCGCTACATCTTTGTTGATACAAAGAAATGGTTTGACGGTGAGATGGTCACCTGCAGCATTCATGACAGAGGCGTCAATAGAGACATCAAGCAGGAGATCAGTTTTGATAAAGGAGGTGAGTCAATCCAAATCATCATCTGTGTGGCTCTGTGTGCATTCAGATGATGAAAGGTTGAATATGATTTTATTGTATGGCCAAAAAAAAAGCACATTTGAAATGCTTAGACATACCGTCTGTATTTGGCTTGTTAAACTTTTGTTATTCAGTATTGTTTGATCCTTCTGTTTGATTGTTTAATAAATTGCTATCACTTTCTGCAATTCAGATGGAAGGACACCCAGTGTTGTCATTCACTCACCTGATACTATCCGCACAGACGCAGTCTCTCTGGTGTGTGAGGTCACCAGCCCTAAACTTGGCGATGTCTATATCATGTGGAAAGTGAACAAATAGCCTTACATAAAGGGCTCAACAAGCGCTCCCATTCACCGAAATAACTCCATCTCTGTTCTCAGTATTCTGACAGTGTCGAAACAAAAGTATGAAGATCTCAAAACCACCATCACCTGTGCAGTCAAACACGCCAACATGGACAATATAGGATCTCCATTACAAGTTACAACATCAAAAAGTAAACAGTCAGAATGTCCAGAGTACTGTAAAGATTATCATTATTAATGAACAGCAACTCTCTCAAAAGATCATGTTTATGTATTGTTCACTTGTATATTCTCCAGTGCTTCTGTCCTGTTGCTCTTTTTTTTTCTTTTTTCTTTTTTTTGGTCTGTATCTGTATCAATGTTCTGTAAGGGTCAAACATCAATGCCAAATAACAGCCAATATTATATGTTTAATTTGTTATTGCATGCAAATAAATATGGTCACACGAAAGCATAGTCAACGTAATATCATAGTGTGAAAAATCAGTAGTTTAAGAGGGGGGAAAAGGTATTGTGAATGTATCCTGTTCATGCCCTCTAACATTTTCATATTCTGTTCTCTAGAAATTATTACTTTGAATCCAGAACTATTAATTTTGATTTGATTTTGTTGTCTTACAAAATTGAGCAATAAATCTTTCTTTGCATGATTGAGTTTGTGTTGTTCTTAATATCAGAAATCATCATTTTCTGGTCCCTTTTTTTTTTTTTTTTTTTTTTGTCAGTAGAGAAAGACACACAGTAAAGCCACATATTCATTTCCAAAAGTGACCATCAAAGTAAATATCGAAATTTACATGCACAGATGTTTTGTAGTAAGGATGTGGGATATTTTGCCATTATACCAGCATTATACTGATAGTTGAACGTTCGGTAACACTTTATAATAACTCATGCTATGAAGCATTAGTTAAGCACTAGTAAATAGTTAATTCATCATTTATAAACCATTAATAGACATTAGTAAGCGGTTTATAAATACACCTATAAATGCTTTGTCCTTGATTTATAAGCATATCTATAATGAGTTTAATAATTGTATTTTCATTCTTTATTAATGATCAATTTATCATTTCTATTATTTCTATTATTCACAAACCAGTTATTTAGGAGTTGTCAGTGGTTCATAAGGTCATTTAGGAAGTGTAAGTAAATGATTAATAAACTATTTAAACATTTTATTTAGACATAGTACATTTTATTTAGACATATAGTATTAGTTACTTAGTGTGTTATTAAATGCTTTATTAACATGTTCCTAGTGTCAAAACTAAACTCTAAAACATTAGAGGACAGCAGCTCAGCTTTCACTGAACCTTTGAATCTCATTTATAAAAGCTTTACAAAGCATACATAGTCCTCACTTTAGAAGAGCTCACAAAAATAGTTAACTGACCACTGCTAAATGTTTTATAATTACCTGAATTAATCATGAATTAAAGTAGGAATATGTATTAATAAAGCATTTATTAACACACTAAGTAACTATTACTATATGTCTAAATAAAAGATGTATCAGTGAATGTTTAAATTGTTTATTAATCATTTACTTACACTTCCTAAATAATCTTATGAACCACTGACAACTCCTAAATAACTGGTTTGTAAATAATGTAATAATTAAGAAATGATAAATTGATTATTAATACACATTCTAGATATGTTTATAAATCAAGAATAAAGCATTTATAGCTGTATTTATAAACTGCTTACTAATGTATATTAATGCTTTATAATTGATGAATTAACTATAATTTACTAATGCTTAACTAATGCTTCATAGCATGCAGCTATTATAAAGTGTTACCTGAGTGTGGCTTAAATATGAATGTAATTATTAAGTGTATGAGCTCCAGTAACATCAGTGAGTTTTACTTTCATCTTCTTGCAGCAGCACAACCCCATCCTCTCTTGGAAGACAGGAGAAGTCCCATCATGCTCCGCCCCCTTCAGCGACGTTTTCTGCCCCAAGAGAGCCTCCAAGCTGCCTCCACACCGGCCATGGGATTGTGCCATAGACCTGCTTCCGGGTGCGTCAGTGCCAAGGGGTAAGATCTACCCCTTACCCATCCCGGAGGAGAAGGCCATGGTGGATAACATCGAGGAGGCGCTGGCTCAGGAATACATTCCACCATCAACTTCCCCTGCTGCTTCCAGCTTCTTCTTCGTGGCTAAAAAGGACGGAGGCTTGCGGCCATGTGTCGACTACCGGGCTCTCAACTCTGTCACCGTCAAGTTCAGGTACCCCCTTCCTCTCGTCCCAGCGGCCCTGGAACATCTCCGTGGTGCCACTGTGTTCACCAAGTTGGACCTCCACAGCGCGTACAACCTCATCCGGATACGCGAGGGGGACGAGTGGAAGACCACCTTCGTCACACCCACTGGCCACTACGAGTACCTTGTGATGCCGTATGGCCTGTTCAATGCCCCCTCCATATTCCAGGACTTCATCCATGAGGTGCTCCGGGAGTTCCTCCACAAGTTCGTGCTGGTCTACATTGACGACATCTTGATTTACTCCCGGAGCATGGCCGACCATCGCCGCCGCGTTGCGGAAGTCCTGCAATGCCTGAGAGATTTCCTGCTCTTCCTCAAGGCCAAGAAATGTTCCTTTCACCAATCCTCAGTGCAGTTCCTTGGATACAACATCGACCACAGTGGCATCCGGATGGACGAAGGGAAGGTGGCAGCCATTAAGGACTGGCCAACACCCTCAACAGTTAAGGAACTCCAACGTTTCCTCGGCTTCGTCAGTTTCTATAGAAGATTTATATAAAACTACAGCTCCATCACCAGCCCACTCACCAGCCTCCTCCGTAACAAGCCCAAGTCTCTGTCCTGGACCCCTGCAGCCACTGAAGCTTTCAACACCCTTAAGCAAGCCTTCACAACCGCTCCTCTCCTAGTACATCCTGACCCGGACAAACCCTTCATCGTAGAAGTGGACGCCTCCACTACAGGAGTAGGAGCGGTACTCTCCCAGCAGCAGGGGAATCCGAGCCGGCTCCATCCATGTGCCTTCTTCTCCCGCAAGCTCAACCCGGCAGAAGTTAATTATGACATTGGCAACGGAGAACTCCTGGCTGTTAAGTTGGCCCTCGAGGAGTGGAGGCATTGGCTAGAGGGAGCCAGACACCCTTTCCTCGTACTGACTGATCACAAAAACCTGGAGTACCTCCGAGCCGCTAAAGACTCAACCCCAGACAAGCCCGCTGGGCTCTGTTTTTCACACGTTTTAACTTCACCATCTCCTACTGTCCAGGTTCCAGAAATGTCAAGGCAGATGCTCTATCTAGAATTCATGCACCTGAAGAAAACTCTGAAGAACCCGAGACTATCCTCCCCGAACAAATGATTGTCAGCCCCATCTCCTGGTCCCCTGAGACTCTTCCTCTTCCAATGCCTCCACCAACACTCCGCCGGGTTGCCCCCAGGGCTTGCAATACTGTACATCACCAGGACACGGCGCACTCCACTTATTCACTCTGCACACTCTTCACTAGACACTGGCCACCCGGGGGTCAATGAAACCCTCTCGCTCCTTAAGGAGCGCTTCTGGTGGCCCAACTTGGCTGCCGATGTCAGAAGGTACGTGCAGGGATGTAAGGAATGCGCCATCTCAAAGAGTCCACGCCATCTTCCATCCAGCAAGCTTCTTCCTCTGCCCGTTCCCAACCGACCCTGGTCACACCTAGGAGTGGATTTCGTCACTGACCTCCCAGCCTCCAACGGATATACCTGCATATTAGTAGTGGTGGACAGATTCTCAAAATCCTACCGTCTCATCCCTCTAAAAGGACTGCCCACAGCTATGGAAACAGCGGAAATCATGTTCAACAACGTATTCAGATACTACGGTATCCCTGAAGACATCGTGTCCGATAGACGACCCCAGTTCATCTCCCGGGTATGAAAGGCTTTCTTCTCGCTCCTAGGTGTAACCGTTAGCCTCTCATCGGGATACCATTCGCAGTCGAACGGGCAGACAGAGCGGAAGATTCAAGAGATTGGTCGCTTCCTCCGTACCTTCTGCCACGGCCACCAGAAATCTTGGAACCAAGACACGCCAGACACGTCACAGACACGCCAGGCTCCAGCATCATCCAATCACAGCGCACACCCTCTCCTGAGTATTAATCACCGCCACCTGCACCTCATCATCGCCATCATCACCAGCACTTTAAAAGACACTCACACACACAGCCACTTTGTCCGGTCTCGTTCGCATTAAGGATACTTACCTCCATGCTTACCTCAAGGACTCCTGTTGATACTTACCTGTCTCCTGTGTCTCCGAACTCCCTCCTGTGTTCCTGTACTGTGTGTGAGTGTCATCCGACAGCATCTTCTCCACTTCGTCTTCTCCATCTCCCTGCAAGTAACAAGGACAGTATTACACTCAATCCAATCTACACTTCTCTGCCATTGTTTGCTCACCTCATTGCACTGACACCTCTGCTTGTGTCCAATACAGACCATCTTCTGCTGTATTCCATATCCGACTGGTACATACTGTAACAGTAGTAAGGATGTGTGGTATTTTTTTATTAGTATATCAGCATTATACTGATAGTTGAAAGTTACTTGACAACAGTTTCATAAAGGGAATAATAAACATATTTTTATCAAGTGTATGGTGTAATGCACTAAAAATGACTAACAGACGGTTGAACATTATTCTCCGACTTGTAAGTTCACATCACCCTGGAAGTTTACTTACCCCCTTCCCTAACAAGCACTTTAAAAGTGGGGTTCGTAACACTGGTTCCTTCAACAAAAATCCAGAGGATTTTTCTTTTAGATTTTTGATGATTGAAGAAAATAAGCTCTTCGACCAACAAAAGTTTATCATTCTTACATGTTTTGTTCATCATGATAATCTTCACAACTTTAAAGTCTAAGTTTAATCAAAATGAAGTAATAACTAAACGTAGGCTATAAACGAACTACACCAAAGTCACATGACTTCAACGTTACCACCATTAAGCCTTCGGCAACTCTTTCAGTCTTTATTTAAAAACATTTCCCTGAAAGTTTGAGTTAGAATAGTTTGCAAGAGTATTATTAAACACAACAAGGCTGTAAATGTGACTTGTAAGTAGATTTTCTGTTTGGTGTGATGACGTTTAACGTCCTTGACAACCTCTGTAGCCCCATTTAGCCACTTGTTAGCAACCCATATTTTTTATTTTTTTATTATTGTTTTAAAGAATTTCGATTACAGTCAGGGGGGTACATTAAATAAACAAACATAAGACCAATACATAAATAAAACAGTGACAAATTTAAAAGATAAAACTAAAAGTTAAATAATATAAAAATGTTTACAAATGCAAGCACATTTTACAGCTTTCTTATTTTTTAAAAATAACATTGTATTTAGGTATTGTTTAACTTCTGATTTTAAAATTAAAAACAAAGGCTTATTTCCCCCATATATACATTTATGAATACTAAATTTAGCTAAAAGAATATTAATTAAAAAATATTCCTTAGTATAACATTTGTTATATTGTCAGTGATAGATTTAACATTGGTATCAGATAATTTAGCTAGAAAGAATACTTGGATAGTATTAACTAACAATAAAAATATTATTTTCCAATTTTCTGTAAAAAAAAAAAGGGGGGGGGTAGAAGGCTAGAAGAGGTAGAAAGAATGGAAAGATGGAAATTTAAAAAAGGCTAATTGGGATAAATGTAATGAGATTTGTGAAAACCATTTGGAAGGGTTGTCAGATGATATGGAGGATATAGATCAGTTTATCAAAAAAAAAATTGCAAGATGATATGGAGAGCAGCAGAAGAAGCAATTGGCGAAAATAAATATAGTTTCAATGAGGAAGTAGTTTTAATTTTATGGATTTAACAAACTATAAGAGGGCACAAGCAAGCAATTGTGAAGCATGTTATAAGAATAGCAAAGAGAAAATATTGGAGGGAAATTAATGATATATGGGGGATGATAAGGAAAATGAGAGGGATTCAGCGATACAGTAGTATACCAGCTCTAACAAATAAAGATTAATTGTCAGTTATAGGCCGTTGTGGCGAGTAACCACCTGGGATTTCCAAGAAGACTCGCTGAAGCAATGGTTGAAGAAAGAACCTAAAATGTATTAACTGACTTCAAGGGCATGCCCTGAACAATCAACAAGTTTGCCGGCACTATCTACATCAGACAGGAGGGGGCACTGGTGCTATGGCATTTATTCAAACTCATTATTCTAACAACATACTTTTAGATGTTTCTTAACTGTAAATTCACTACATAGGCCAATAGCACTGGCCTCTAATTTGTGTAAACTTATGGAGAGAATGGTAATGTTGAGATTGGTGCATTTTATTGTGAAAAAGGGTTATTCCCAATACCAGTAGTTTTAGGAAAGGGTGAAGTACTGTGGATTCTGCAGCCAGTCTGGAGGCAGCAATAAAAATGCTCAAATGAATAAAGAGGTAGTAGAGTGTTTCTCGATGTAGAGAAGGCTTATGATATGTTGTGGCTTATGATATTGTACACAGATTATGGCACTTTACTGAAAAGGGGAAAAAAATAAATATATGTAGTGAAAAGCCTGAAGGGGGCAGTAAATAGAGTCGAAAACTGTGCAAATGAATGGGGTTTTCATTCTTTCTCGGTAAACCCTTAAAAGGTTAGACAGCAGCAGCTGTATGCACAAATGTACGGTGGCCCAGTAGTGCACAACACAACGAAATTAAAAAAGCAAACATAAGTTCACAACACAACGAAATCGAGACACAACACAACAGAATCGAGCCACAACACAACGGAATAAAGCCACAACACAACGGAATCAAGCCACAACACAACGGAAATGCTCCCGACCACTAGGGGGCTCTCAGAGCTCGGTAAAGTTAGTTTTCCTTGCCACTGTTCTATAGAGGCGGCAGTAATATCAATACCACGATTAGTTTAAACAGTATGTAACCACTGCATATCGACATGAAATATTAATTCAATATCACCTACGTGCAAAATAGCTTCATATTTAGGCCTATACTTGTGAATGATTTGACGCGCTACCACGGCGCATGATGAAGGGAACGTCTGCCAATCCCACTAAGTGGTTAAAACGTATAATTTGTATTCATTAAAATTACTTTTAACATTTAAAAACAGACATATTCAAATTCCAAAGCTTGTCAGTCTTACCAACAGGAACTAACAACCTTTGGAATTTGAACATGTCTGTTTTTAAATGTTAAAAGTAATTTTAATGAATACAAATTATACGTTTTAACCACTTAGTGGGATTGGCAGACGTTCCCTTCATCATGCGCCGTGGTAGCGCGTCAAATCATTCACAAGTATAGGCCTAAATATGAAGCTATTTTGCACGTAGGTGATATTGAATTAATATTTCATGTCGATATGCAGTGGTTACATACTGTTTAAACTAATCGTGGTATTGATATTACTGCCGCCTCTATAGAACAGTGGCAAGGAAAACTAACTTTACCGAGCTCTGAGAGCCCCCTAGTGGTCGGGAGCATTTCCGTTGTGTTGTGGCTTGATTCCGTTGTGTTGTGGCTTTATTCCGTTGTGTTGTGGCTCGATTCTGTTGTGTTGTGTCTCGATTTCGTTGTGTTGTGAACTTATGTTTGCTTTTTTAATTTCGTTGTGTTGTGCACTACTGGGCCACCGTACAAATGCATGCTAGAGGCTCTGCCCCACAAAGGCAAAAGGCAGTAACTTCATTTTTGGTCGAAAATGAGTTATTGATATTTTTGGGACATTCAAGACCTCATTTGTGTATAAGTATCTTGAGTCAATTCCATTGATTTTTATGAAAAATAATGGTTTTGTCTTAACAGTTACTTCCAAAAGTACAGGAGAAACCAAGGCAAAACACCATAACACCAGTTACCACTCTTTGCCTTTGTTTTGGGATGCTCAAATTGACTTAGGGTACTCTGCCTTTTTGACCGTTGTTTAGAAGTTACTGTGCCGGCTTGGGGTTAAGGTGTTCTGCCTTTGTTTTACTGTGTTAAAGTTTGCTGAGTTTAAATTATGGTGTAGCTTGTGTCATACATCTGTCACTGAAGCACTTATGATACACACGATATAGTCGAGAGGTAGTTTTGCTAATAGCGATTAAGGATGGCCCATTGCTCTTGAAGGAAAATGATGGTTGAGATGGCTTTGAAATGCAGACATCAAGGTCAAGGTAAGAAATTGTGTAACACAAAAGATGCATTAGACAAACAAATTAGATAGATCGCAATATTTATCTAGCTAGCACCCTATAGCATAAATAGGCTAGTCAGCTATTCAATAAATAGTCTACCAAATTGCTACATATAACAAAGCAATTGTAAATCATCCAAAATAATTACCACAATCACTATTTATTTTATACTGGTGTTACTATAATGATTTTGTAAATGGTGATCAGCAACCAAATACTGATCATGTGAAAGTGTGATCATTAGTGTGACTTCTCACTTTTTACATACAATACAAAGGAGTACAGTAACTTCAAAATAGTGGTCAAAAGTCTGAGCTCAAGATTTTTTTTATATAGATCATTTTCATTACTAAAACATCTAATTACCAGATTTCTAGTGTACTACCTTTAATTAATTTGTTGAAGGACAGATAGAAGAGAGAGGCTACGGGTTCCGGATACCATACCTGGTGTTTGTGGCTACTTGTGGGCTTCCTCTGTTCCTGCTAGAGACACACCAATGGGACAATACAAACAGGAAGGAGGCATTACATGTTGGCGTCGTCTCTGTCCACTGGCTGAGGGTGAGAGTCATAAAGCAGCAAAACTGCTTCCTAGAGGGACCTCATAGCTCTTAACAACATGTGTTTTTACTTTACGTCAGGTATCGGCTATGCAGGACAGCTTATTCAGGTGTACAGCTGCATGTATTACATCATCATTCTGGCCTGGGCACTTTTCTACCTCATCTTCTCTTTTAGTTCCCAACTTCCATGGGCCAGCTGTGACAACATGTGGAACACAGGTGATAATAAATGAATCAATCAAAACTCACATTACATCTGAATAATATGCTGTAATAAAAAAAAGTTGTTTTGTTTTGTTTTGTTTTTTGTTTAATTCTCTGTTGTAGATGACTGTGTAAATCTTGCTGCAAAGAATCTGACCCTCAATTGGACAACACTGATTAATTCAACCTCTGCAGCTACTGAGTTCTGGGAGTAAACACAAATTATATGATCATTTTTACTGATAACTACAGTACATGCAGGTGTTCTTATGTGCATAGAAAATATATATTTGTGTACATGCAACCTAATGAGTCTGACCTGGCCATTTTGCATTAACACATTTTATAGCAATAAGCTAAATAAATTAAATAAAAAATGAACTAAAAAAATCTTTCTATATATATTTATCATGTCAAATTATACAGACGCAGAGTACTGGCTCTCTCTGGGGGTATTGAGGAGGTTGGTAGGATAAACTGGGAGATTCTTCTGTGTCTCATTGCAATGTGGATCGTATCTTATTTCTGCATCTGGAAAGGAGTCAAATCTACAGGCAAGGTGTGTAAGTATGAGACTTTACTGGTGTCTATTATTTTCTAAAGGTCAACGAATAAGTTTAAGTTGTGTGCCAGAAAAAAAACAAAACAAAAGACATTCAATTTGTAATAAAAATTGTTACTTTGTTTGGCATTAAATTAACATGAGGCTTTCTTATATTGTGCCTGAAGGTGGTGTATTTCACAGCTACCTTTCCTTATGTGATGTTGCTGGTCTTGCTGATTCGTGGTTTGACTCTTCCTGGAGCTCTGCAGGGGATTGTGTTTTACTTGTACCCTGAACCGTCCCCTTCTTGCTGACTCACAGGTAACCCTTTTTCACATTAAGGGTAAGTTTACAGCACAACAATGTACTAAAAATGAAAAGGTCTTTTCTTTTGTACAGATGACAATGTTGTAAAAATGATACCCTGTCATAAAGTCCACTGCTTGGCAAATTGCAGTTGAACCCATGTGCAGTTTATTCACTGCACATATGAGACTAGTTGAAGCAAAGGACAAGGGAATCAAATGACAAAAAACAGCACATGGCAAACCAGGGAAACATGACAGTGAGACATGAAACATAAACATGGAACAAAAAAACAAAAAACAAAACTGTATATTACTGATCCCCCCTCTCTATGGGCGGCTCCCAACACCCAACAAAAAAACAAAACTAGACATGACAAGAAAGTCCAGAAGGGTGGTGGAGCAGAGGCAGTCTGGGTCGTGGAGCATGGGTGGACCTGAGCCATGGAACATGGGCAATGCCGGCAGGCTAGGACACCTCCAGGGCAACATACCTATAGCCAACCCCACCTTCGGCCACCTTGATTGATGACTCAGGCTTGGTGGGCATCTTGTCTGAAGACACAGGCGTGGCGGCCATCTTGGCTGATGACTCTGGCGCGGTGGCATTCTCGTGAAGAGACTCAGGCTTGGGAGGTATGACGTGTACAGTCTCTGGCTTGGCAGGCATGACGTGAAGAAACTCAGGCTTGGCAGGCATGACGTAAACAGGCTCTGGCTTGGCAGGGATGACGTGACGTGAACAGACTCAGGCTTGGCAGGCATGATGTGATGTGAAGAATCTCAGTCTTGGCAGGCATGACGTGAACAGCCTCTGGCTTAGCGGGCATGACATGAGCAGGCTTAGGCTTGGCAGGCATGATGTAAAGAAACATAATGGGAAGAAAAGGTCCCTACAAAGATGGCAATACCAGTAATTTTTGACCATAGGGACATTTTTGGTCCCCATGAGAAATCAGCTTATAAATCATGCACAATGTTGTTTTTGGAAATCTAAAAATGAAGAAAGTTTTCTGTGATTGTACAGGTATAAAAACCATTATATCTATGGAATGTCCCCATTAAAAATGGAAACCCAACAAGTGTGTGTGTGTGTGTGTGTGTGTGTGTGTGTGTGTAGGTTTGGATGGAGGCCGGAGCTCAGATTGTTTTCTCCTATAGTGTGTCTGTTGGCACTCTCACTGTATTGGGCAGTTACAATAAATACAACAACAACTGCTACAGGTTAGTATTGGTGCTTTTAATAAAATGACAGTACCGACAAATAGGCAAATGAATGAGTCAAAGGTAGAAAGTTTTGGTTGTGTATTATGATGAATGTTCTTGAAAAATGTGTATAGTGTTTCTTGTGATGCGCAACTCAGTAAATGAGTTTGATGTGTGTGTATGTGTTTATATTATCCATGTCTATTAGGGACTGCTTTTGGCTTTGCCTTCTGAACAGTGGCACCAGTTTGGTGGCTGGATTTGCTGTGTTCTCAGTCCTGGGCTTCATGGCCCACGAACAGGGTGTCCCCATTGACGAGGTGGCAGAATCAGGTACGGCAACATTCAATGAAATCAAGGTGAAAATGATTATTATCAGAGAATGTATTTAATCAATACTCAAAATCAGATATTTCTCAGGACTAGCATTCATAGCTTATCCACAGGCAGTAGCCATGATGCCTTTCCCTCAGCTGTGGGCTGTTTGTTTCTTCATCATGATTATTTTACTGGGGCTAGATACTCATGTGAGCTTTAAACTCACACATACAATTGTAATACATGAACTGAAGAAACTGGAAATGACAACAAATGTTGACTTTAAGAATTTAAAATACATCTACAAGTCTAAATTTAGACTTGCAAACAAATCGCAGGGTTAGTTTTGCGTTACATGGATAGTTCACACATCAATGAAAATTCTATCATCATTTATTCACCCTCATGTCATTCCAAACCTATATGCATTTCTTTCTTCTGAAAAACGTAAACCAAGGTATTTTACAGAACACTGGACATTACAAAACACATGGATTTTTTTTTATTATTATTATCTTCTATTGTGTTCACAGTGCATGTGCTTTTGTTATGTTTCCCTTTGAAGTTTGTTGCAGTGGAAGCTGTCGTTACATCAGTGATCGATCTGTTCCCCGCAGTGCTGCGTAGAGTGGGACGCAGAGAAATTTTCCTCCTGTTCTTTTGTCTTGCTTGCTTCGTCGGGCAGCTCTTCATGGTTACAGAGGTCAGAGAAAAGTGTGAAAAAAGAATAACAACACACAAAATAAAATTGAACTAAACATATAAATGTCAGGCCTTATGTTAAAGATAAGTTCTGACTCAACTTTCCAAGTGAAAGATTTTATGAATTATGGTTCTATTATGAATATGGATTTACATATGACAAATTTCTTTGCTAATTATTTGAAATCGTGGCAGATCATATGCATACTATACGACGGGTGTTTTGTGTAGGGCACACCTGTGTTTTCCCTCTCCTCAGTCCTTATACTTAATTGCGTTGTGCTCCACCTGCAGGGGGGATGTATGTATTCCAGTTGTTTGACCACTATGCCTGCAGTGGAGCCTGTCTTCTCTTTCTGTCTGTGTTTGAGTCTCTGGCCATGGGTTGGATCTTTGGTGAATCACACACAAGCAACAAAAATTGACCTTAAAAGCCAACAGAATACAATAGTAGTATTGGAAAGCTACCCAGATAGCAAGCAACCATAAAAATAATGTTAAATCATTGTTAATGTGTTAACAATAACTGCATTAAATAAACATCACTTTTGCCCCTGCAGTTAATGTTGAATCAATGTTACAATGTGATGTTGGTTCAGCATCATGCTTGCACTCTCAGAAAATGAAAGACAACAACTACAGCTGACCTAAAGCCACACAGCCTGAAATCAAGTGAAGATAAAAGACAATAAATCTCTGAAGATCTCAGCACAGCAGAATTAAACATCTCCACAAACAGCATTACCAGCTTCACTTATTACTAACCAGATTGACTTTATTTCTGTCGTTCATCTACAGAAGTTCTTTATGAGAATCAACAGAAGTTTAGATGTTGATGTTTTATTGAAAAAATATGGTCATCATTATGGTGATCAGTGTTTCATTTAGTTGGCCAGTTTGACTCTTGGCATTTTTGTGTGAGTTCCAAAACACATAATTTGTTACAAAGAAAGCCTGAAGCAAAGACGATCAGGTGATATAGTTTTATATTTAATTCTCCTCTGCTGCAATCTTCAGAGATTTATTGTCTTCTTTTATCTTCAGTTGATTTCAGGCTGTGTGGCTTTAAGTCAGTTGTAGTTGTTGTGTTTCATTTTCTGAGAGTGCAAGCATGAAGTTGAACCATCATCACATTGTAACATTGATTCAATGCCATTACCATTGATGTTTTGATAAAGTTTCTACATTTTCAATATTAATTGCGTGTGTAAAAGTGATGTTGATTCAATGTAGTTAACGTTGACACATTAACATTGATTTAACATTGTTTTGATGGTTGCTTGCTATCTGTGTAGTGATTTAAAATGTTGCTGTCCAACCACAGGAGCTGCGAGAATGTTTGACGTCATTGAAGACATGACCAACTCACGACCCAACTACATATTCATGCTGTGCTGGAAATACCTGACTCCTCTCGTGTCCTTGGTGAGTGTCTTTGGACTTGATTCATCTGTTTAGGCTTCACTGATGCTTTTATTGGTCAAAACGGCCAATCAGTATTTTTTTGGTTTTATATTCCTACCTGAGGCTTTTCGTTGCCATAACCACTTCAATTAAGATCAGTTCTTACTCTTTTTCCCCCATCATTTTCCATCAACTTCTCTTTCTCTTCTGTTCATTCTCAGGCATCTTTTGTCTGTTCTGTGGTGGAGTACAAGCCCCTGACTTTTAACCGTTGGTATGTGTACTCCGGACTGGGCATATGCACTAGGCTGGTTACTGGCCCTGTCCTCCATTCTGCTGGTGCCTGGATGGCTGATGGGCCGAATGTTTGCTGGGAATGGAAGCCTGAAACAGGTGAGGATTAAAGTGTCTCTTCAGATAAACGAGCCACTGAGATCTCATCAAAACAGGGATGCAAATGTTTAAGCAAATCTACACAACTATCCAATTCGATTTATATAAACCCTGTGTTTGTGTGTCTTGATAGCGTTGGCTTCACCTGTGTAATCCAGACACAAACCTTCCTCTCACCAGTAAGCAACGAACTGAAATGAAGGAAACTGCTTTCACCACAGAGATGAATGACTTAGTCAGGATGAATTTAGAGGAAAATGAAAACGGACACTGAAAGAAAAACTGTATTTTGTATCTTTTCATAACTACAGTATACTAGTTAACAGCTATAAAGCAAAACCTGTATAAACAGGGCAATTTTTTTTCATCTCCACCAACAGGAATTATCTGCTCAATTCCCCGGTCAAATTTCATAATTCTGTTCTTAATTCTTTAATTTACACTGGCAAAAAAAAAGGACCTTTCCTGTGAATTATTTGTTGGAACTTTTCTGGCTCTCATCACAGGAAATATTTCATTATGCATAGAAATTAGCATATACTGCACCCTAAATAAATCAAAAGTTAGAAAAAAATTGAAATGCACTGAAAAATTATAATTAGCTTTAAAAAAAAAAAAAAAAAAGTTTAAAAAAGTACTGTCCTTGATCCACTCCCTCTGCCACTGGTGGTGCATATAGCACAGTTTCAGAAACGTATGTTAGAAAATCTAATATATTTCTGCATTTCACTTCTGCCTTAGCTTATGTATATACTAATAAACATATACTTAAAACTTAACATTAATTAAATGCACATAATGATATAGTGGAGATCTATTAGTGTTTAATGTTCTGTTGGGATTTAAAAGGTTTCTGTTGTCTGAGTTTTGTGGGTCACCATTGTGCTCAAGAGTAGAGCATGTGCTTTAGTCCAGGAGAAGATCAAGAACACTGATTATATTTTAAGTTAAGTTGAATTATAAGTTGTATGTTGCATTATTTAAAGGCAGTAACTGTGTAGTTGCTGATGCAGTGAAAATTTCCTAGTTAGTTCCAGTTGCACATGCATGTGTGCTGTTGTTAGCTAGCAGTTATCTGCAAGAGACTTAAATTAATTTGATGCTTCATTTAGCTTTAAGTATTAATATTTTTAGTGGGCTCAAATTAAAAAAAATTCACAGCATTAATATGCTCACATTACTAGCACATTATAAATATTAGTTTATAAACTTAAATGGCAGTTTCAAGTTTTAATTTAGTGCATGGTATAGAACTGTAAAATTAACAGTAATTTACTGGCATTTTTTTTTTTTTTTTTTTTTGCAAGTATTTAACTGTTAATTTACAGGACAATTTTATTTTTACAGTAGAGACATGCTCGCAATTATATTGCCATCTACTTGTTTTTAAAGGTTCTGCTTAATTAGATATATTTAAATTATTTAGAGACTAAATAATCAGGTTACTGACCCATTTTAGCCCACCGGCAGCTATAGTTGCCTCAGTGTATGGTTGTCATTTTCCTTTTGTAAGTATTTTTCTAGATGTTATCCATGTTTTATATCTCAATGACATGTAAGAAAACAACCAAATAAAGGATTTCAAGAACAAAAAAAAAGTATTCACTTCCTTTCTGTGACATAAGGCTGTCAACTTCCAACCCCTACTTCCAGGAATCATAGTGAAGGCAAACTCTCCCAAAGAAACTAATAAATATTTTTTGTTGACACATATATATAATCACGAGGGTCTCTAGAATCACACAAACAAAACAAATCTTACAAGAGATCTATAGTTTTTTGTACACTTAGTCAAAAGTCCAAGCGGCAACTATAGTCGCCGGTGGGCAAATGACTTGTAAGTACATATATCATGGGGGAAATGGGGTATACTGTGGATAGATTAATAAATCAAGGTTATTAGTATTGTTTAGTGCTTTTTGCTTTGATAATATCCCACCTAAAACATACACTCTAAAAAATGCTGGGTTAAAAACAACCCAAGTTGGGTTGAAAATTAACAAACCCAGCAGGTTGGGCAAACATTTAACCCAACCGCTGGGTTAAAACAACCCAATTGCTGGGTTTGTCCATTTTCAACCCAACTTTTTGGGTTGTTTTTAAGAGTATAACTTCACCCTTTAACTGACATCTCTATAAATAGAATAAAATTAATAAATCTGTCAAAAGGAGGAGATGAGAGAGCAATCTTTCCACAGCTCTACTGTTCCACCCCCATGTCCCGTGTAAGTTTTTCTTCATTCTATTTATTTTTTATTTATTTATTTTCATTTAACTTTTTGATACACACTGCCCTGTTGGGGCAACTTAATGGCTGCACTTTGTTCTGCACTATGTTCCACCACTTCAGAACAAATGGACTTGTTGTTTGTTGTTTTTTCATATTCAAGAGATTATAAGCTAGCTGCAGCTTTTTTGGATCCACATTAAATATTTGACTTTTATACATAATAAATCTGTTTATGAATAAAGATTGCACAGTTGTAAGCAGTTACTGACCTGAGAAACGTTTTCCGTGCGAATATTTCAGCAGTTATTACGTGTGTCCCGTTTTTCTGTCGACAGAACCAGCGATATCAGTCATTGGTGAATTAATCATTCTTTTGTCTCGATTCTTTTCCGTGAATTGGCCAAACGCGCTTGAATAACGATCTGAAATGATTTGGATTAGTTTGGACTGCTCTGTCACTGAATCATCTGAGGTGATTTCTCGGTCACAATAAATATAGGACAAATAGTGCTGTTTTCAGGCATTTCACTAGTTTACTTTGCACTGAGCAGCACAGAGATTCAAGAATCAAGGAGCTGCGTTTATTCCCGGTCACCATTATTAAACAGTGTTGCAACATCTAGTGAGAAGCATTTCAATTCAACACACCTCTCGGTTATAAACTACAAATCACTCGATGATTAAACTAGTTTTAAATCAGATGAAACGGCCTCAACATTCCCAACAAGACTGATGAGGAAAACAGGAACCTGCCATGAATAAAGATAAGACTTTTTAAATCCCAAAATCACCACACAAACTTTTACCATGAATAAACTGTAGTAAATTACCATGGTTTGTGGAAATGTGGAATATTTATATTGAATACTATGTTATAGCAATTTATATTGCAATATATTTATTAGGTTGATGGGGAATATATTATAATTCATTTCTTTGTGAAGGTGTGTATAGTTTTTATCTGTGTTTTGGTGTTTTTATAGACCTATCCTATATAACGTATCATAACATAATATCATTTGACAGTGGTAGTGAGTAGCCATGTATGATTTTACCTGTGGTTACCAAGTCTAACTATGATGATATTTTCATTTAAGCCTAATAATTAATAAAATAATTTTTACCAATAAGACAAACTCCAGTAACCTCCCATAACCACCAGTCTGACTCTCTAACCGACTGCCCTCAAAGCCACTTGAGTGTTGGCATCAGATGTTAAAGTCTATCCGTTGAAAATACTGTTTGGAAACAGAAAAGTGCTGGGATGAAAGACTTCCTTTCGTTCTTTTTGCTGTGTGCGAAGCTGTGCAGGAGTCCCTTTGATTTAGTCCTGCAGAACCTTTCTTTGGACATACTTTTCATGGCTCCTTGTGAATTTTCAGAGATGAGTTATCTGTTGATTCTGCTCACACAACTAATGTAAGGGAAACGTCAAACCCGTATCTGTCAAATTAACATGCTAAAGAACACCATTTCTGTTAATGACGATGTAACCTCCAAGCATTTGGCGATAATATAAGTACCTGCTGAGCCAGAGATTGAAGATGATCTAGTACTCTCTAATTTGGTACAAATTCAGATAGACATTTAGAAATTCACAAATGATCTCTGATTTACCTTTGTCAGAAGCTGAGCAAGGTGACCTTTTCTGCAAAGTTGCAGATTTTTCCACACTTTTTGGAGATATACTTCCCCAAAACAGAGTTTTACAGCATGACATAGTAGTCACAGATGTGACCCATATTAAGTAACATCATATTAATCCTGTAAAGAGAGCCATCAAGAAACAGGAGGTTGAGTTTCTTCTAGATCAGAGATGGGCAACTGACAGCCGGCAGCTCAGATACGGCCTGCAATATCTTAAAAAAACAGACCACTGAACCATATTATACTCAATTTTAATACATTTGCAAAGTGCGTCATATAAAGATTATATAAATTCTAACCCCAACCAGGAGAGGTTCCTAGTTCCTGACGATAACCAAAGTAACCATAGTTCACACGCTAATATGAACATTCACCAAAATGAGCAAAAAAAAAAAAAAAAAAAATTACAATGAAAATCAAGCTTTCCAGTGGTGTGTCTGCCATTATGCCACATTTCACAAATACAATGTATGAAAGATACACTGGTGATGCTAGAGTTGCACTCATCTCATATTTAGAAGATAAAACATAAAATCAGCCAAACCTTTTTGAGTCAATTGTGCACCAGCAGGAGAGTCCACAAGTTTCTTATTGAGACAAGTTGTTTTGATTGTAGGAATGTTGTCTGAACTGAATGGTAAGTGCATATGTTTGGGGGGTGCTCAAGTATGGAAATTTATGCACTGAATTGTTATATTCTTATATTCAGTTATTGTTAAAAATAATGTTACAGGATTACAGGAGGGTGAATTCTATTACTCTACCTGACTGCTATCCATTTCCAAGAATCAAATACAGTATAAGATAATGTTGGTTCAGCAAAATATGTCACTAAACTGTACTTACTAAAGGGATGTTGATATTGACAGGTTCCTTTAACACCTACACCCTTTGATATCTAAGACTTTGTGACATCTGATTACTTTCTACAGTACACTGTAATGACATTTGGGATGATAAATGCTCCTGCTATGTTCACGCAGCTAGTAAATGTGGGGCTAGCTGATGTGCTAACTTGTAGATGATTTGGTCATTTAATCTCCTGATTGGTTACATCACATTAATACACTTAGGGAAGTATTTACTCGTCTTGCAAGAGCTACTCTGACTCTAACTAATGGGAACATAACAATATTCTGCGTAATTAATTATCAACTAAATACTTTTTTGATAGGTAATGTAAGAATTAACTTGATCAATTATATCTCAAAGGTAATTAAATTACAGTGAATAAGAACAGAATTAACTGTAAATTATTCATAATTTATATTTAACACTTTATCAATTATTCGTCCAACGAAAAATTGAGGTTTAAGTATTTTACCAATTCTGGACAAGATATTACCCCGTGGCCAATGGTAATAATATAAAGTTATGATTACTGATATGAGCAAGGTAGCACAATCTTTAGTTTAAGGCAGTAATTTGGCAAAGACAGCACAAGACACTTGTATATGTGAAAAATCAAACAAGACTTTATTTGAACTAATCTAATACACACAAACTAATCTAACAAAAACACACACACACACACGCACACTCATTAAGTTACAGGAAAATTGTGAGATTGTTATCGGGAGGTGAATGGATTCCCCAGTTGTCAAGTTTTAACAATATTCTTTGGCCATAACCTGAGAGAATTAATATACTAGCAATTCAACTACAGTTTCATTTGCTTAATAAAAATTGCAGGAGCTCAACAAATTTAGGAGACCTGTTTTACTTGCATTAGATGCTCCTGTAACCACGTGTTCCTTTCGTGATGGAGTTGAAGGAATTTTTGCGGTGCTGGTCGGTCAAGAGCTCTGAAGAACGGCGTTCCCGTGGGGAAATAATTGGCTTTGCAGGAAATGGAATCTTTGTGAGTGGTTGCAGGGTTACGCGTTGCTGCGTGGATTTCTCTCGGTGTCTCGAGGAGTTGCTGGAACTAAAAGACTTTGAGCGAGTCTTCTTCTGCAAAGTTCAACGAATGTTCTTGCAGGGGGGTTGAGTGAGTTCTTGAAGTGGTTTAGCTTGCAGGCAGGACGATGGTCGGTCCGTCGACTCAGTGAAGGCCAAGGCGAAAAAGCACAAACAAAGGCAAAAGGCAAAAGGGTTTTGAACAGTTTGTTGGTTCCGCCTTTCCGAGTGTTTTAGCCAATTAGATATGGTTTTGGGTGGGTCCTACACCCAATTCTCCTGTTCTTGTACTTAATTAGCATAATGTCCTTACAGTCCTTTGTTCTCAAACTCAGGATTTTAGTCAGAACTTTGAGAAATTAACTTAGCTAGTTCAAAAGTCTCACACAAAAGTACATCTCACATAAATCATTTTTGCACCAAAATACTGGAAAGCAGTCATCCATCACAACCATACCAAACAGTACATATTCTGTAATTGAGGTAGATTTTCCTAAGAATTTACCTGTAATCAATATACAAAGAAAGAATTACACAGGTTCTATGCACAAAATAAAATATGCCTAATACATATGATATATTAAAGGCTACTTCTGGTGATAACTTCATATCTTTGGCAGTATTCTCTGTTTGAACAAAGAGAGTGGCTTTACTGTCTGCCAGGGGAACTTTGGAATGTCTTTTAAAATGCAAAGCTGGCAGAGGGAATGTTTCCTGTAGGTGATTCCCGTGGTGGCCTGCTGTGACTTTTCACTTCGAGATGTGTCGCAAGTCTGAGTTTCCTGATAACAGTGGGAATTTACACCTTGTGTTTGCTGATCCCTCTTTTTGATTAAAGTTAACAAAATAAAAGATGGTCTCTTTGAAAATTTTGCTCTGTTACTAAAATCAAATATTTGTAACTAAGCAGACATGGAGGAGCCATCTTCGATCGACAATTTTAGTCCCCAGGTTCAACTTTATGGCTCACAAATGGTTCGGTGGTGGGAGTTGGATCTCTTTGATCTTTGGGATGTGGAGTTATGTTAATTTGGTGGGGTTCATTCAGGAATAATCCTACAGTAAGTTAAATGTGAATATGCAATGCATAAAAACTTGATGCAATGTGATACAGGCAGACATTAAAGGCAGGGTAGGTAAGAAATTTTGTTCCAAATTTGTTTAAACTTTCTATATATATACATGCATAATTAAAATGTAAGAACTCTGATAAAAAGAGTATAAAAATCGAGTGACTCTATACCGTTTAATCTGTATTAAACACAGCTCATTATTTCCATCCGGGACGAAACATAGGATTGGCTTAGGCGGCTGTCACTCTCTCGCAACCATGGCAACCACCCTTTTGCCACACATGACCTGCCCACTTGCGCGCGCACGTTTGATTTGGGGAATCCAAGAGGCATGGATCCTAGGAATACCAAAACAATGGCAGAGAAACAGCAAGCTAAATTCACAGTACCGGCCTATGCAGTTAGTGAAGGCAAACCAGGCAAAAAAGGAAGACAGTAACAGTACAAGAAAAGGCAATGAACAAAAAGTCTTTGGATAAACAAAGAAATAAAACGCGAGTTAATATCGGCGTGGCTTTCCAGCGATGGCGAGAACTGAGGGAACTCAAGGGGCTGAAAAGTGACTCCAGATGGCTTTATTTCTGCTGGACAGGTAAATCTTTCTTTTTGTATTTTGATCATACATATTTTTTTGTTTATTTTTTCATGAAGCATGTGTCATTAGCACACGTAGCTGCGTAATATAGCTAACATAACATTACTTAGCAAGCCGTAGTAGAGACGATAAATAATGATAGCTATAGTGTTGAATTGTGCATAATTTTGCTTTAGATAACTAAATACATGTTTAACAGATAGTAGGCCTAACGTTACTCCGCATCTAGGAACTTTTCTTAGAACTATATTTACCCTCTGTCTAACTCTTTTACCATGTTCACCTGTAAGTTTACCTGCACATTTTTTTCGCCTTTGTTTTGTTTTTATATTCTCTACCTATGTTTACTGATGTCTTTATCTTGTATCTGTGTGTGTCGTACACACTTTGTTGTATGTGTGTGTTATTTTTGTGTCTGCATTTTGTGTCTGCAATGCAGTTGTGAGTTGATATTTGAGTGTATGTTACTCTGTTTATCTGTAGAACAACGTATATGTTATGAATCTTACACGAAATTCATCTTCATCACAGTGTAAATGATGGTAATGGAAAAACGTGTATCATGCAACCTGTTTTTAGCTTTGCCTTATAGATAACTAGCTCGTTAGCGAATCAAAAAATATATATTTTAAACTTTACCAATATCAATATGCTAGCTTGATAGTGAGTACTAAAATACATCTTGTTTGTTTATCTTCATAATTATAAAGTTATTTTTATTACATGTGATTCTGACATGATGTCACTACATGCACTGTGCTCCTTCCTCTCCGCTCGTCTCAGGTAAATAATGCGTCTTCCAGCTCAGTGGTCGGAGTCGCACGTTCATGCGTTTTGGGGGCGTGGCTTTGGAAGGAGCCCAGAAGGGAGGGGGTGGAGTGAATGGAAATAATGAGCTGTCTTTAAAACAGTCGTGAGAGGTCTACAGACACTCGATTTTTATACTTTCTTTTTCAGAGTACTTACATTTTAAATATGTATTGATATATAAATAAAGTTTAAACAAATTTTGAAAAAAAAAGTTTTTTATACATTTTTTTACCTACCCTGCCTTTAAATGATGACAGAAGCAAACTGGAATATAAGGAAAAAGCATATTTTAATAAACTAAAGTAAATTGAGAATAACAATTAAGTCTGAAAAGAATAAAATAAAATAATGTAAAAACAACTGAATTAAGTAAAAATAAAAGGTTCAGTAACAAATAAACTTAAATGCATGAATCTAAATACTAATTTTAAAATATGACTAAGTCCATCTAAATATAATACTGTATCAAAATGATGAAATGTGAAGTATAGTAAAAAATAAGTAAGGTAAGGAAGTAAGGTCTATACAGAAAGTCTTAAGTTCTGCTACACATGGGAAAAAAATAGACATAGGTTGTACCTACGTGATTAGAAGGTTCTGGAATGTACCTTCCATATTTGCAAAATGTTTAAGATATTTTAAGACCTATTTGGCACATTTTTGGTGTCAAAAAGATTTCTTGCAGACACTCGAGAGCAAAGTGCACCTTTGGTAACTGCATTCTTGCCAGTTACACAGGAAACCCTTTTGAACTTATTGTGGTTTTAATCCTCTTCTAGTGTATTTGATGAAGGTGTAGATAAGCTGAAGAGTCACACTGATGAATGTAATAGAAACTCATTTCTGACTGTGATATGAAGAGAATCTTAAAGGAGATGTAAGGGTCTTACTCTTTATCTGCGCCATTAGATATACTGATCCAAACTCTTAATAGCTTCCTTTTTCGAGTATTTTCTCCATTCATCTGGGATCTTACCACTTGCCTTAAATCTTTTACTGTAGTATTTTTTCAGATCTTTCTTGAATCTGCACACAAACCACTTCCAGTAGGGCAGTTCAGAGAGGTCAGAGGTGATGCTCCAGTCTGCATAAACTCCTCCTGCTCTTCTGTAATTTCTATATGGAAACCTTACATCTGGTGTATAAAAATACTGATCACTTGCCACTAAATTTGTACAAATATCAGCACAGAGATTCTTTGTGGAACGGTAATGTGTGCCATTAATTCCCCTCACTCTATGGAAAGGAACACTGTGATCTCCATCATGGTTTTCTATGTTGTTGGTGCAGGTGGCTC